>NC_139654.1:560000-607500 GCF_951799395.1 Argentina silus | reverse complement strand
AAGGACCAGAATGATCAGTTAGGCAGCAAAGCTCTGTTTTCTCTTTACTCTGGAGACGATGGCTGCTGTTGGAGACTAAGGAGTCGAGTACCAAGTCTCTAAGGGGTGACTGGGAATCACGGAGCAGGGACACTCTCCTGTGTAACAGCTAAGGGATGAGCTCCAACGTGTGTCCACAACCAAGCCAGAACAAGAGAAACGTGAGAAACTCTCTTGTTGATGATTCGTCATATTTAACAAGATTGAACTGTGATGGAAATGTTCACTGTGAGTGTTGTGTTGTATAAACTGTAATCCTGAGCAGTTAAAATCATATGACTGTTTATGGTTCTTGTTGATCATTAACCAGGGAGAGTGTGCTCTGCTAGAAAAGTGTACTTGTGGTGTTGTGTTGTGTTGTGTTGTGTTGTGTTGTGTTGTGTTGTGTTGTTTGGTGTGTAGTGTAGTGTTGTGTTGTGTAGTGTTGTGTTTGGTGTGGTGTGTTGTGTTGTGTTGTTGTGTGTTCTGTAGTGTGGTTTGTAGTGTTGTGTTGTGTTGTGTTGTGTTGTGTTGTGTGGTGTGTAGTGTTGTGGTGTGGTGTGTAGTGTAGTGTTGTGTGTGTAGTGTTGTGTGTGTAGTGGTGTGCAGTGTAGTGCTGTGTGTTGTGTGGTGTTGTGTTGTGTAGTGTAGTGTAGTGTAGTGTTGTGTGTGTAGTGGTGTGTAGTGTAGTGTAGTGTTGTGTGTAGTGTAGTGTAGTGTTGTGTGTAGTGTAGTGTTGTGTGTAGTGTAGTGTAGTGTAGTGGTGTGTAGTGTAGTGTAGTGGTGTGTAGTGTAGTGTAGTGTTGTGTGTGTATTGTAGTGTGGTGTGAGCTATGATACTGAGCAGTAAAAGTTGTGTAAGTGTACATGTTGTTGATTATTAACCAGGAAGAGAGGGTACTATGACTATGATGTATCAGATGATATTAACAGTTACGGTCCAGAGTCAAACTGACATGGCCTCCATATTCAGGCTGACCTGGCTTCATCTGCCAGTTTAAAATGGAAAATTGCTTTGATTGACGTCTACTGTACATTCTTACTGCATTAAAGTGATAGATCACAAAAAAAAAAAAAAATTGTAATATTATCCATTATACACTTTATTAGGTTCAACCGCTCTTTAACACAAATATCTAATCAGCCAATCACATGGCAGCAACTCAATGCATTTAGGCATGTAGACATGGTCAAGACAACCTGCTGAAGTTCAAACTGAGCATCAGAATGGGGAAGAAAGGTGATTTAAGTGACTATGAACGTGGCATAGTTGTTGGTGCCAGACGGAGGGATAGAGGGAGTGAGGGAAGGAGTGAGGGAGGGAGGGAGGGAGAGAATGAGAGAGAGGAGGGAGGGAGGCAGAGAGGGAGGTATAGAGGGAGGGAGGGAGGGAGAGAGAGAAGGAGGGATAGAGGGAGGGAGAGATGGAGAGAGAGATAGGGAGGGAGAAAGAGAGATGGGATGGAGAGAGGAGGGAGGGAGAGAGGAAGGGAGGAAAGGGAGGGGAGTGAAAGAAAGAGAGAGAGAGATTGTGACAGAGAGAAAGAGAGAGGGAGAGAAAGAGAGAGAGAGAGAGCGAGTGAAGGAGGGGGAGAGGGAGGTAGGGAGGGAGAGAAGGAGGGAGGGAGAAAGATGGAGGGAGAGAGGAAGGGAGGGAGGTAGGGAGAGAGGGTGAGAGGTAGAGGGAGAAAGGGGGGGAGGTAGAGGGAGAGAGGGGGGTAGGGAGAGAGAGAGAGAAAAAGACAGAAAGAGGGAAAGAGAGAGAGAGAGAGATTGGATGGGGAGAAGAGGTAGGGAGGGAGAGAGGGAGGGAGAGAGAAAGAGAGAGAAAAAGGGAGAGAGGGAGGGAGGGAGAGAGGGAGGGAGAGCGGGAGGGAGAGAGAAAGAGAGAGAAAAAGGGAGAGAGGGAGGGAGGGAGAAAGAGGGAGGGACAGAGGAAGGAAGGTAGGGAGGGAGAGCGGGAGGGAGAGAGAAAGAGAGAGAAAAAGGGAGAGAAGGAGGGATAGAGGGAGGGAGAGATGGAGAGAGAGATAGGGAGGGAGAAAGAGAGATGGGATGGAGAGAGGAGGGAGGGAGAGAGAGGTACAGATGGAGAGAGAGGCACGGAGGGAGAGCAAGAGGAGGGAGGGAGGAAGGGAGGAAAGGGAGGGGAGTGAAAGAAAGAGAGAGAGAGAGATTGTGACAGAGAGAAAGAGAGAGAGGGAGAGAAAGAGAGAGAGAGAGAGCGAGTGAAGGAGGGGGAGAGGGAGGTAGGGAGGGAGAGAAGGAGGGAGGGAGAAAGATGGAGGGAGAGAGGAAGGGAGGGAGGTAGGGAGAGAGGGTGAGAGGTAGAGGGAGAGAGGGGGGTAGGGAGAGAGAGAGAAAAAGACAGAAAGAGGGAAAGAGAGAGAGAGAGAGAGAGAGATTGGATGGGGAGAAGAGGTAGGGAGGGAGAGAGAAAGAGAGAGAAAGAGGGAGGGAGAGCGGGAGGGAGAGAGAAAGAGAGAGAAAAAGGGAGAGAGGGAGGGAGGGAGAAAGAGGGAGGGACAGAGGAAGGAAGGTAGGGAGAGAGGGTGGGAGGTAGAGGGAGAGAGAGAAAAAGACAGAGAAAGAGGGATTGGATGGGGAGAAGAGGTAGGGAGGGAGAGAAGGAGGGAGAGGGAGAGAGAGAGAGAGAGAGACAGACATGTATCAGTCAAGGGTTGTAAACATGGACAGGTCCCACATTGTTCTGATGGGGGGAAAAGAGAAGGCCTCACTTTGCAGGTTAACCCTTTGAGGACCAGGGGTATTTTCTCCATATTTACATACATTTTTTCTTTCTCAATTTGAAGTCACTTCCATACAAAATAATACCCAAGTGTTTCATATCATCGTGTGTCCACAACCATGCCAGAAGAAGAGAAATGTGAGAATCTCTCTTGTTGATGAATCATCATATTTAACAAGATTGAACTGTGATGGAAATGTTCACTGTGAGTGTTGTGTTGTGTGAACTGTGATCCTGAACAGTAAAAATCATACAACTGTTTATGGTTCTTGTTGATCATTAACCAGGAAGAGTGTGCTCTGCTAGAAAAGTGTACTTGTGGTGTTGTGTTGTGGTGTGTTGTGTTGTGTTGTGTTGTGGTGTGTTCTGTTGTGATGTGTGTGTGTTGTGTGGTGTTGTGTGGTGTTGTGGTGTGTTTTGTTGTGGTGTGTGTGTTGTGTGGTGTGTAGTGTGTGGTGTGGTGTGGTATGTGTGTGTTGTGTTGTGTTGTGTTGTGGTGTGTTCTGTTGTGATGTGTGTGTGTTGTGTGGTGTTGTGTGGTGTTGTGGTGTGTTTTGTTGTGGTGTGTGTGTTGTGTGGTGTGTAGTGTGTGGTGTGGTGTGGTATGTGTGTGGTGTGGTGTGGTGTGGTGTGTGTGTTGTGTAGTGTTTTAGTGTGGTGTGGTGTGTTGTGTGGTGTGTTTGGGTTAGGGGTAGGGTTAGAATTTAATTTATAATACTTTGAAATAAAATACCGTTAACCAGAGCTGTTGATTCATTCAAAGACTTTATTCACAGAGAATATTTAGCCGTTCAGGTTTGCAAAGTTGACCCCGTTATCTCTTCAGTCACCTGCCTTCATAGACTTCACACAGGTTAACACCTTCTATTCAACCTATTTCTGATTCCTGTCTACATGCACCAATAACATTCAAGATCTATATTTCGTCATCAAGGTGTGCGCCACCTACCTGGCTGGCAACAGTTAGTCTGGTCAGACCTTGCTGACGCCCAGGCTGATTTCAAAAAGCCTTTTGTTCTGGCTGTTTATACCTTTGTTTATTACTTAATTACCCTAACTTTTAATTACTCTATCCTGGTTTCTCCAGCTTTGATCCTTTGTTTTCTTCACCTATAGCAAACCCCTCAATCTGACCTCACCCCTCTTGACTGCATTCTCCAAATGTTCTAGGACCATCTGTTTTCTTGTGACCTCTTCCATTCCATTACAAACCCTTATATTGTCTTTAAATTTACCATATGTTGTGGTGTGTTGTGTAGTGTAGTGTAGTGTTGTGTGGTATGTTGTGTAGTGTTGTGTAGTGTAGTGTGGTGTGAGCTATGATACTGAGCAGTAAAAGTTATGTAAGTGTACATGTTGTTGTTGATCATTAACCAGGAAGGGAGGGTACTATGACTATGATGTATCATCTGATATTAACAGTTATGGTCCAGAGTCAAACTGACCTGGCCTCCATATTCAGGCTGGCTTTATTCGTGAGTTTAAAATGGAAAATAGCTTTGATTGACGTCTATTGTACATTCTTACTGCATTAAAGGGATAGATCACAAAAATAATATTTTTTTTATTTTTTTATATTATACAAATTATATATATATATATATATATATATATATATCCACTCACAAGCCACTTTATTAGGTACACCTGTTCAACTGCTCTTTAACGCAAATATCTAATCAGCCAATCACATAGCAGCAACTCAATGCATTTAGGCATGTAGACATGGTCAAGACGACCTGCTGAAGGTGGTTTAAGTGACTTTGAATGTGGCATAGTTGTTGGTACCAGACGGAGGGATAGAGAGAGTGAGGGAGGGAAGGAGGGAGGGAGAGAGAGAAGGGTGGGAGGTAGAGACGGAGGGAGAGGATGGAGAGAAGGAGGGAGATAGGAAGGGGAGGGAGGGAGAGGATGGAGGGAGAGAGGGAGGGAGAGAGAGGGGGGGAGGGAGGGAGAGGATGGAGGGAGAGAGGGAGGGAGAGTAGTAGAGAGGTAGGGAGGAGGAAGAGAGATGGAATGGAGAGAGGAGGGAGGGAGAAAGAGGTACAGAGGGAAAGAGAGTGTCTATCATGTTTGAGCTTGTGTAAAGAGTCTAGTGTAGTGTTGTGTGTTGTGTAGTGTAGTGTAGTGTAGTGTTTTAGTGTGTAGTGTTGTGTAGTGTAGTGTTGTGTAGTGTAGTGTAGTGTTGTGTAGTGTAGTGTAGTGTAGTGTAGTGTGTGTAGTGTAGTGTAGTGTAGTGTAGTGTTTTAGTGTGTAGTGTAGTGTAGTGTAGTGTTGTGTAGTGTAGTGTAGTGTAGTGTAGTGTAGTGTAGTGTAGTGTGAGCTTTGATAGTGACCAGTAAAAGTTGTGTAAGTGTACATGTTGTTGTTGATAATTAACCAGGAAGAGAGGGTACTATGACTATGATGTATCATCTGATATTAACAGTTATGGTCCAGAGTCAAACTGACCTGGCCTCCATATTCAGGCTGAGCTGGCTTCATCTGCCAGTTTACAATGGAAAATAGCTTTGATTGACGTCTACTGGACATTCTTACTGCATTAGATTAGATTAGGTTAGTTTAGATTAGATTAGATTCAACTTTATTGTCATTGTGCAGAGTACAAGTACAGAGACAACAAAATGCAGTTAGCGTCTAACCAGAAATGCAAAAAAAGTAGAAAAGTGCAATGTGAACAATATATACAGGTAGTGCAGTATAAGCAGTATATGAGCAGTATAAGTAGTGCAGTATAAGCAGTATATGTATTAACAGTAACATTATAAGCAGAGTAAAAAAGCAGAATAAATATGGAATGCAGTATGAACAGTATAAGCAGTAGATAAGCAGTATAAGTAGTGCAGTATAAGCAGTATATGTATTAACAGTAACATTATAAGCAGAGTAAAAAAGCAGAATAAATATGGAATGCAGTATGAACAGTAAAAACAGATATGTACAGTATGTACAGATATGTGCAGTGTATTAACAGTAGCATTATAAGATTAGTAAAAAATAAGGATATTTGCATTATGAACAGTATAGACAGATATGTACAGAAGAGCAGTAATATATAGTATAAGAGCAGTGTATATAAGTGAAGATACAGTATGTACAGTTTATAGGAATACTATAGGGTAAGAGTAGTACAATTGTCCAGGGGGTGGGGGGGTGTAGGGGTTAGTTGGTAGGTTGTCACCTAGGTGCAGAGTTTGGGTTCAGTAGGGTGACAGCCGCAGGGAAGAAGCTTCCTCTGAACCTGCTGGTTCGGGTACGGAGAGACTTGTAGCGCCTCCCGGAGGGGAGTGGGGTGAACAGTCTGTGGTTGGGGTGAGAACTGTCCTTGACGATGCTGGACAGCCTCAATGGAGGGGAGTGAGGAACCAGTGATGCGTTCGGCAGTTTTCACCACCCTCTGCAGTGCTTTCCGGTCAGATGCAGAGCAGTTGCCATACCATACTGTGATACAGTTGGTGAGGATGCTCTCGATGGTGCAGCGGTAGAGGATCTGAGGAGACAGATGGACCTTCTTTAGTCTCCTCAGGAAGAAGAGACGCTGGTGACCATTCTTGATCAGGGTAGAGGTGTTGAGGGTCCAGGAGAGATCCAGAGATGTGGACACCTACAATATGTGTGTACATATTATATATCTCTATCTGACAGAGAATCAGAGAATCTACCCTAGTCTATATGGTGTACACACCTCCTCAGAGTAGAAAAGAGAAGCTCGGCCCGGCACAGGGGGAAGAGGAGAGAGAGATGTGGTCCTCCTCGACACACGCAGCTCTCTACTACACGTTGTACAGCAAATGGGAGGCGTTGACCGAGTCAGTTACAAAGAACTGTCACGTGTGCAGAGTAGTGTGTCTATGGTTGTTTCTACTGTTGACACTGCTAACAAGCTATTGAACTTAGAGACTCTATCCTAGTCGAAACACATCTTCTAGTCGGCCATCATGCTTTATGTTAACATGTATAGTTTACTTCCCTCTTCTGTTCTCCCATGGACCAACCACAACTACCACCTCATTTCCTAAAGTCACCTCAAGTGTTTTTAGTTTTAATTATTACAATAACTGTATCATCTTCTGACAGAGGTCAGAGAGGATGAGGGGAGACACATTTAACTGTGTAATTGTATTGATAATTTCCTGTACTTGCAACATTCAAGCCTCTGTTGTTTTATATTGATTGTTACATTCCTTTACAGTTCAGTCTTCTTCTAGTTGGTACTGTCGGCCATCATGCTTTATGTTAACATGTATAGTTTATTTCCCTCTTCTATTCTCCCATGGACCAACCACAACTACCACCTCATTTCCAAAAGTCAATCTTTCGATCAACAGTCCCTTCGGAAAGTATTCAGACCCCTTTACTTTCTCCACATTTTGTTGTGTTTTTGACTCAATTTAAAATGAATTAAATTAAAAGAATTTGCCATCAATCCACACACAATACCACAGAATGACAAAGCAAAAACAAGTTTTTTGGAAATTTCAGTAAATGTATTCAAATTTAAATACAGAAATCCTTCATGTACAGAAGTATTCAGACCCTTTGCTATGACACTCTTAAAATGAGCTAAAATGCAAAAATCAACAATTCACTCAATAAGTTGAATTGAGATCAAGTCATTTTGGAAATAATATCTTTGTTTTTATAGTCTCTGATTTGCATCGGATTCAATTCCACACTGTGTGGATTAGGATGTCACGACCAACTCAGCAAATTTCATAATTTTCTCTTGACCCTGACAAACTCCCCAGCCCTTGCCAGAGACAAACATACCCTGAATACTAGGACTACAGATCAAACTATACAACTAGGACTACAGATCAAACTAGGACTACAGATCAAACTATACAACTAGGACTACAGATCAAACTAGGACTACAGATCAAACTATAATATTAGGACTACAGATCAAACTAGGACTACAGATCAAACTAGGACTACAGATCAAACTAGGACTACAGATCAATCTATACAACTAGGACAAGAGATCAAACTAGGACAAGAGATCAAACTAAAATACTAGGACTACAGATACAAGTAGGACTACAGATAAACTATAATACCAGGACTGCAGATAAAACTATAACACTAGAACTACAAATCAAACTGATCAAATTGTATTTTCAAGCTTCTTTAGTTAATCACCATAGTTTTCCTTTTTTCCACTTTATGATCTGATCCCTTGGTGCTCCAAGCTACATGATGGGTGATAAGGAAGTAGAACTGTGGGTGGGTGAGGCTACGTCTTGATCACATGACAGAATTGAGTGACTGCCAGTTTCCCTGCCTTCTGCCACCTGACACCTCCTCAGAATTATTCACACACACGATCATTTCATTGGATAAGAAATATCTTGCCCCACCCATCCCATGGTCACACATTGACAGGTAACTCACCTGATCTGTCCTCCGTGTCTGTCATCAGTAGAGAAGTTCAGTCTCAGACTAACCTCTCAGTCAGACAGCAGCCATCAGACTGTCTTTAGTCCTGACTGACAGACAGAGTGGAGAACTGCAGACGACCAATCTAAAAGGAGCAGAATGATCAGTTAGGCAGCAAAGCTCTGTTTTCTCTTTACTCTGGAGACGATGGCTGCTGTTGGAGACTAAGGAGTCGAGTACCAAGTCTCTAAGGGGTGACTGGGAATCACGGAGCAGGGACACTCTCCTGTGTAACAGCTAAGGGATGAGCTCCAACGTGTGTCCACAACCAAGCCAGAAGAAGAGAAACGTGAGAAACTCTCTTGTTGATGATTCGTCATATTTAACAAGATTGAACTGTGATGGAAATGTTCACTGTGAGTGTTGTGTTGTGTGAACTGTAATCCTGAGCAGTTAAAATCATATGACTGTTTATGGTTCTTGTTGATCATTAACCAGGGAGAGTGTGCTCTGCTGGAAAAGTGTACTTGTGGTGTTGTGTTGTGTTCTGTGTAGTGTTGTTGTGTGGTGTGGTGTGTTGTGTTGTTGTGTGTTCTGTAGTGTGGTTTGTAGTGTTGTGGTGCGTAGTGTTGTGTGTGTTGTGTAGTGTTTTAGTGTGTTGTGTTGATGTGGTGTGGTGTGTAGTGGTGTGTAGTGTAGTATTGTGTTGTGGTGTGTTGTGTAGTGTAGTGTAGTGTTGTGTGTGTAGTGTAGTGTTGTGTAGTGTAGTGTTGTGTGGTGTGAGCTATGATACTGAGCAGTAAAAGTTGTGTAAGTGTACATGTTGTTGTTAATAATTAACCAGAGCAAGAGGAGGAAAGGGAGGGGAGTGAAAGAAAGAGAGAGAGAGATTGTGACAGAGAGAGAGAGAGATAGAGAGAGAGGGAGGGAGAGAAAGAGAGAGAGAGCAAGTGAAGGAGGGAGAGAGGGAGGGAGAGAATAAAAGGGAGGGAGAGAGGAGGGGAGTTAGGGAGAGAGGGAGAGAGGGGGGAAGGTAGAGGGAGAGAGGGGGTAGGGAGGGAGAGAGAGAAAAAGACAGAAAGACGGAAAGAGAGAGAGAGAGAACGAGATTGGATGGGGAGAAGAGGTAGGGAGAGAGAGAGGGAGGGAGGGAGAGAGAGAGAAAGAGAGAGAGCGAGTGAAGGAGGGAGAGAGGGAGGTAGGGAGGGAGAGGGAAAGAGGGAGGGAGAGAGGAAGGGAGGTAGGGAGAGAGGGTGGGAGGTAGAGGAAGAGAGGGGGGAGGTAGAGGGAGAGAGAGAAAAAGACAGAGAAAGTGTATAGTGTGGTTTGTTGTGTTGCATTGTGTTGTGTGTTGTGTTGTGTTGTGTGGTGTGTAGTGTTGTGTTTGGTGTGGTGTGCTGTGGTGTATAGTGTTTTAGTGTGGTGTGTTGTGTGTGTAGTGTAGTGTTGTGTGTGTAGTGGTGTGTAGTGTAGTGTAGTGTAGTGTAGTGTTGTGTAGTGTAGTGTAGTGTTGTGTGTGGTGTGTTGTGTAGTGTAGTGTAGTGTTGTGTGTGTAGTGTAGTGTTGTGTAGTGTAGTGTAGTGTGGTGTGAGCTATGATACTGAGCAGTAAAAGTTGTGTAAGTGTACATGTTGTTGTTGATTATTAACCAGGAAAGGAGGGTACTATGACTATGATGTATCAGATGATATTAACAGTTACGGTCCAGAGTCAAACTGACCTGGCCTCCATATTCAGGCTGGCTTTATTTGTGAGTTTAAAATGGAAAATAGATTTGATTGACGTCTATTGTACATTCTTACTGCATTAAAGGGATAGATCACAAAAATAATCTTTTTTTTTTTTTATATTATACATATTATAGATATAGTGAGGGAAATAATTATTTGATCCCCTGCTGATTTTGTTAGTTTGCCCGATTACAAAGAAATAAGTGGTCTATAATTCATATGGTACTTTTATTTTAACAAATAGAGACAGAATATCAACAAAGAAGTCCATAAAAAACACATTATATAAAGTTATAAATTCATTTGCATTTGATCCCGAAGCAAAACATGACTTAGTACTTGGTGGAGAAACCCTTGGTGGAAAGCACAGAAGTCAGACGTTTCTTATAGTTGGTCACCAGGTTTGCACACATCTCAGGAGGGATTTTGGTCCACTCCTCTTTACAGATCCTCTCCAAATCCTGAAGGTTTCAAGGCTTTTGCTTGGCAACCCGAAGCTTCAGCTCCCTCCGCAAATTTTCTATAGGATTAAGGTCTGGAGACTAGCTAGGCCACTCCATGACCTTGGTGTGCTTCTTCTTGAGCCACTCCTTTGTTGCCTTGGCCATATGTTTTGGTTCATTGTCATGCTGGAAGACCCATCCACGACCCATCCTCAGTGCTCTGGCTGAGGGAAGGAGGTTCTCGTCCAAGATCTTACGGTACATGGCCCCGTCCATTGGCCCGTCAATGCAGTGAAGTCGTCCTGTACCCTTAGCAGAGAAACAACCCCAAAGCATAATGTTTCCACCTCCGTGTTTGACAGTGGGGATGGTGTTCTTGGGATTGTAGCATTCAGCATTTCTCTCCCTCCAAACACGACGAGTCGAATTTATGCCAAAGAGTTCAATTTTGGTCTCATCTGACCACATTATCTTCTCCCAAGCCTTCTCTGAATCATTTAAGTCTTCATTGGCAAACTTCAGATGGGCCTGTACATGTGCCTTCTTGAGCAGGGGGACTTTGCGGGCACTGCAGGATTTCAATCCGTTACGGTGTAGTGTGTTACCAATGGTTTTCTTGGTGACTGTGGTCCCAGCTGCCTTGAGATCATTACCAAGCTCCTCCCGTGTAGTTCTGGGCTGATCCCTCACCCTCCTCATGATCATCCTTACCCCACGAGGCAAGATCTTGCGTGGAGCTCCAGGCCGAAGGCGATTGATGGTTATTTTATATTTTTTCCATTTTCTAATAATTGCACCAACAGTTGTCTCCTTCTCACCAAGCTTCTTGCTGATGGTCTTGTAGCCCATTCCAGCCTTGTGCAGGTCTACAACTCTTACCCTGATGTCCTTTGAATGTTCTTTGGTCTTGCTCATGGTGGTGGAGAGGTTGGAATGGAAGAGATTGATTCTATTGACAGGTGTCTTTTATACCCATAACAAGCAGAGATTAGGAGTACTTTTCCTAAAGTGACAGGACTAATCTGTGTGCCTCATGGGCATATAACCGGTCTGTATGAGAAGAATTCTTGCTGGTTTGTAGGGGATCAAATACTTATTTCTTTCGATCAAATGCAAATTAATTTATAACTTTATATAATGTGTTTTTTATGGACTTCTTTGTTGATATTCTGTCTCTATTTGTTAAAATAAAAGTACCATAAAAATTATAGACAGCTCATTTCTTTGTAATCGGGCAAACTAAGAAATCAGCAGGGGATCAAATAATTATTTACCCCACTGTATATATATATATACTGTATATATATATATATGCACAGTCAATCTTTCCATCAACAGCGCCTTCAGAAAGTATTCAGACCCCTTCACTTTCTCTACATTTTGTTGTGTTTTTAACTCAATTTAAAATGAATTAAATTAAAAGAATTTGCCATCAATCCACACACAATTAACCAGAATGACAAAGTGTTACAACCCGGCTCGCTAGGGGAAAGGGAAGCAACATATAAGCAGGTGGAATTGGTAAATTATAGTTATTTTATTAACAAGGAACTTAAATTGTCTTAAGGGTAACAAGGGTCATACAGATTCAGTGGCTACAACAATAGAAGAAAAGGACCTACAGGGGCTGTTCAACTCAAATAAACAAATATAACCAAAAGCAAGCTCATAAACGGTGAGCAAAACCTAAACTTTTATCATCTAATCAAAACCAAAGCGAAAACAAAACCTCACTGGCCTAAAGCAGTGGACAAAACTTAAATACAGTGCAGAACAGCCACCTCTACTCCTGGAGAGTCTAAACAAAGGAATCCACTGAGTGTGGTGCAAAATCAGTGCAACAAAACTATACTTGGCCCAATTTTCGGTAACCATAAACTAATAAACGATTGCGCTAAGCACAGTATCACAAGTTTCTACAAAGTCTATCTTTCTAACGAGTTTCTACAAAGTCAAGTGTTCTACACAAGTCTCTCACGGGTACTGGTCAAACATACACAGCCCGCCGACTGACAAGCTGGCCCGGCTTTTTATCCGGCTCGCGCTGGGACCCGATAGGTCCGCTGGTTGCGATGCATCCAATCCGGATCCGCGCTGGCGATGTCGACGGAGTGGGCGGAGCCTCGGAATTTGTAGCGTGCAGCCTGCTTGACAGCATAACAAGAGACATACGGGCGGGTATCGGCTGCGGCCGTAACACGAAGCAAAAACACTTTTTTGAAATTTCAGTAAATTTATTGCATTTTAAATACAGAAATCCTTTATGTACAGAAGTATTCAGATCCTTTGCTATGACTCTCTTAAAATGAGCTGGAATGCAAAAATGTCATCAACAATTCACTCAATAAGTTGAATTGAGTTCAAGTAATTTTGGAATAAATATCTTTGTTTTTATAGAGTCTCTGATTTGAATCGGAATCAATTCCACACTGTGTGGATTAGGATGTCATGACCAACTCAGCAAATTTAATAATTTTCTCATGACCCTGACAAACTCTCCAGTCCCTGCCAGAGACAAACATACCCAGAATACTAGGATTACAGATCAAACTATACAATTAGGACTACAGATCAAACTAGGACTACAGATCAAACTATACAACTAGGACTACAGATCAAACTATACAACCAGGACTACAGATCAAAGTAGGACTACAGATCAAACTATACAACTAGGATTACGAATCAAACTAAGACTACAGATAAAACTAGGACTACAGTTAAAACTAGGCCTACAGATAAAACTATGAAACTAGGACTTCAGATAAAACTAGGACTACAGATCAAACTATAATACTAGGACTACAGATCAAACTAGGACTACAGATAAAACTATAAAACTAGGACTACAGATACAAGTAGGACTACAGATAAAACGATAAAACTAGGACTACCGATCTAACTAAGACTACAGATAAAACTATAAAACTAAGACTACAGATCAAACTAGGACTACAGATAAAACTATAAAACTAGGACTACAGATGAAACTAGGACTACAGATACAAGTAGGACTACAGATAAAACTATGAAACCAGGACTGCAGATAAAACTAGAACTACAAATCAAACTGATCAAATTGTATTTTCAAGCTTCTTTGTTTTCCTTTTTTCCACTTTATGATCTGATCCCTTGGTGCTCCAAGCTACATGATGGGTCATAAGGAAGTAGAACTGTGGGTGGGTGAGGCTACGTCTTGATCACATGACAGAATTGAGTGACTGCCAGTTTCCCTGCCTTCTGCAACCTGACACCTCCTCAGAATTATTCACACACACGATCATTTCATTGGATAAGAAATATCTTGCCCCACCCCTCCCATGGTCACACATTGACAGGTAACTCACCTGATCTGTCCTCCGTGTCTGTCATCAGTAGAGAAGTTCAGTCTCAGACTAACCTCTCAGTCAGACAGCAGCCATCAGACTGTCTTTAGTCCTGACTGACAGACAGAGTGGAGAACTGCAGACGACCAATCTAAAAGGACCAGAATGATCAGTTAGGCAGCAAAGCTCTGTTTTCTCTTTACTCTGGAGACGATGGCTGCTGTTGGAGACTAAGGAGTCGAGTACCAAGTCTCTAAGGGGTGACTGGGAATCACGGAGCAGGGACACTCTCCTGTGTAACAGCTAAGGGATGAGCTCCAACGTGTGTCCACAACCAAGCCAGAAGAAGAGAAACGTGAGAAACTCTCTTGTTGATGAATCATCATATTTAACAAGATTGAACTGTGACGGAAATGTTCACTATGAGTGTTGTGTTGTGTGAACTGTGATCCTGAGCAGTAAAAATCATATAACTGTTTATGGTTCTTGTTGATCATTAACCAGGAAGAGTGTGCTCTGCTGGAAAAGTGTACTTGTGGTGTTGTGTTGTGTTGTGTTGTGTTCTGTGTAGTGTTGTGGTGTGGTGTGGTGTGGTGTGTTGTTGTGTGTTCTGTAGTGTGGTTTGTAGTGTTGTGGTGCGTAGTGTTGTGTGTGTTGTGCAGTGTAGTGTTGTGTAGTGTGAGCTATGATACTGAGCAGTAAAAGTTGTGTAAGTGTACATGTTGTTGTTAATAATTAACCAGAGCAAGAGGAGGAAAGGGAGGGGAGTGAAAGAAAGAGAGAGAGAGATTGTGACAGAGAGAGAGAGATAGAGAGAGAGAGGTAGGGAGAGAAAGAGAGAGAGAGTGAGTGAAGGAGGGAGAGAGGGAGGTAGGGAGGGAGAGAGAGAAAAAGACAGAAAGAGGGAAAGAGAGAGTGAGAAAGAGATTGGATGGGGAGAAGAGGTAGGGAGGGAGAGAGGGAGGGAGGGAGAGAGAGAGAAAGAGAGAGAGAGATTGTGACAGAGAGAGAGAGAGAGAGAGAGAGGGGGGGGAGGTAGAGGGAGAGAGGGGGGTAGGGAGGGAGAGAGAGAAAAAGATAGAAAGAGGGAAAGAGAGAGAGAGAAAGAGATTGGATGGGGAGAAGAGGTAGGGAGGGAGAGAGGGAGGGAGGGAGAGAGAGAAAGAGAGAGAGAGAGCGAGTGAAGGAGGGAGAGGTAGGGAGGGAGGGAGAAAGAGGGAGGGAGAGAGGAAGGGAGGTAGGGAGAGAGGGTGGGAGGTAGAGGGAGAAAGGGGGGGGTTAGAGAGAAAGAGAGAAAAAGACAGAGAAAGTGTATAGTGTGGTTTGTTGTGTTGCATTGTGTGTTGTGTTGTGTTGTGTTATGTTGTGTTGTGTTGTGTTGTGTAGTGTTGTGTGTGTAGTGGTGTGTAGTGTAGTGTGGTGTGTAGTGTAGTGTAGTGTAGTGTAGTGTAGTGTAGTGTAGTGTGAGCTATGATACTGAGCAGTAAACGTTGTGTAAGTGTACATGTTGTTGTTGATTATTAACCAGGAAGAGAGGGTATTATGACTATGATGTATCATATGATATTAACAGTTATGGTCCAGAGTCAAACTGACCTGGCCTCCATATTCAGGCTGAGCTGGCTTCTTCTGCCAATTTACAAATGACCTGGCCTCCATATTAAAAATATATATAAACTCACCGGCCACTATATTAGGTACACCTGTTCAACTGCTCTTTAACGCAAATATCTAATCAGCCAATCACATGGCAGCAACTCAATGCATTTAGGCATGTAGACATGGTCAAGACGACCTGCTGAAGGTGGTTTAAGTGACTTTGAATGGGCATAGTTGTTGGTGCCAGACGGAGGGATTGAGGGAGTGAGGGAGGGAGGGAGGGAAGGAGGGAGGGAGAGAATGAGAGAGAGTAGGGAGGGAGAGAGGGAGGGATAGAGGGAGGGAGAGAGAGAAGGGACGGAGGCAGAGAGGGAGGGAAGGAAGGAGGGAGGGAGGGAAGGAGAGAATGAGAGAGAGGAGGGAGGGAGGGAGAGAGGGAGGGATAGAGGGATGGAGAGAGGGAGAGAGAGAAGGGAGGGAGGCAGAGAGGGAGGGAGAGGAGGGAGAGAGGGAGGGAGATAGGAAGGGGAGGGAGGGAGAGAGGGAGGGAGAGAGAGGGGGGGAGGGAGGGAGAGGATGGAGGGAGAGATGGAGGGAGAGTAGTAGAGAGAGGTAGGAGGGAGAGAGAGGCATGGAGGGAGAAAGAAGCACGGAGGGAGAGAGAGGCACGGAGGGAGGGAGGAAAGGGAGGGGAGTGAAAGAAAGAGAGAGAGAGATTGTGACAGAGAGAGAGAGAGAGAGAGAGAGAGGGAGGGAGAGAAAGAGAGAGACAGAGCGAGTGAAGGAGGGAGAGAGGGAGGTAGGGAGGGAGGGAGAAAGAGGGAGGGAGAGAGGAAGGGAGGTAGGGAGAGAGGGTGAGAGGGTGGGAGGTAGAGGGAGAGAGGGGGGGAGGTAGAAGGAGAGAAGGGGGTAGGGAGGGAAAGAGAGAAAAAGACAGAAAGAGGGAAAGAGAAAGAGAGAGAGAGATTGGATGGGGAGAAGAGGTAGGGAGGGAGAAAGGGAGGAAGAGAGAGAGAGAGAGAGGGAGAGAAAGAGAGAGAGAGAGTGAGTGAAGGAGGGAGAGAGGGTGGTAGGGATAAAAAGGGAGGGAGAGAGGAAGGGAGGTAGGGAGAGAGTGAGAGAGGGGGGGAGGTAGAGGGAGAGAGAGAAAAAGACAGAGAAAGTGTATAGTGTGGTTTGTTGTGTTGCGTTGTGTTGTGTGTTGTGGTGTGTAGTGTTGTGTTTGGTGTGGTGTGGTGTGGTGTGTAGTGTTTTAGTGTGGTGTGTTGTGTGTGTAGTGTAGTGTAGTGTAGTGTAGTGTATGGTTGTGTGTGTAGTGGTGTGTAGTGTAGTGTAGTGTAGTGTAGTGTAGTGTAGTGTGGTGTGAGCTATGATACTGAGCAGTAAAAGTTGTGTAAGTGTACATGTTGTTGTTGATTATTAACCAGGAAGGGAGGGTACTATGACTATGATGTATCATCTGATATTAACAGTTACGGTCCAGAGTCAAACTGACCTGGCCTCCATATTCAGGCTGAGCTGGCTTCATCTGCCAGTTTACAATGGAAAATAGCTTTGATTGACGTCTACTGTACATTCTTACTGCATTAGATTAGATTACAGTTGGTGAGGATGCTCTCGATGGTGCAGCGGTAGAAGTTCACCAGGATCTGATGAGACATATGGACCTTCTTTAGTCTCCTCAGGAAGAGGAGACACTGGTGAGCCTTCTTGATGAGGGTAGAGGTGTTGAGGGTCCAGGAGAGATCAGAGATGCGGACACCCACAAACTTGAAGCTGGTGACTCGCTCCACCTCAGTCCTGTTGATGAGGATGGGGGTGTGTGTGCCAGCTTTTGACTTCCTGAAGTCCACAATGAGCTTTTTGGTCTTCCTGGTGTTGAGAGCCAGGTTGTTGTCGTTGCAACACTATTAGGTGCTGGACCTCCTCCCTGGGATAGCTCACATTTCTTTTTATATTATATAAATATATAGATATGTACTGTATATGTGTACATATTATACATCTCTATCTGACAGAGAATCAGAGAATCTACCCTAGTCTATATGGTGTACACACCTCCTCAGAATAGAAAGGAGAAGCTCGGCCCGGCACAGGGGGAAGAGGAGAGAGAGATGTGGCCCTCCTCGACACACGCAGCTCTCTACTACACGTTGTACAGCAAATGGGAGGCGTTGACCGAGTCAGTTACAAAGAACTGTCACGTGTGCAGAGTAGTGTGTCTATGGTTGTGTCTACTGTAGACACTGCTAACAAGCTCTTGAGCTTAGAGACTCTATCCTAGTCTAAACACATCTTCTAGTCGGCCATCATGCTTTATGTTAACATGTATAGTTTACTTCCCTCTTCTGTTCTCCCATGGACCAACCACCAACTACCACCTCATTTCCTGAAGTCACCTCAAGTGTTTTTAGTTTTAATTATTACAATAACTGTATCATCTTTTGACAGAGGTCAGAGAGGAGGAGGGGAGACACATTTAACTGTGTAATTGTATTGATAATTACCTGTACTTGTAACATTCAAGCCTCTGTTGTTTTATATTGATTGTTACATTCTTTTACAGTTCAGTCTTCTTCTAGTTGGTACTGTCGGCTTGTCCTGGACCAGCAGACAACCGTGACTGTTGAACCCTGCCTAGACCTTGTCCTGGACTAGCAGACAACCGTCACTGTTGAACCCTGCCTAGACCTTGTCCTGGACCAGCAGACAACTGTGACTGTTGAACCCTGCCTAGACCTTGTCCTGGACCAGCAGACAACCGTAACTCTTAAACCCTGCCTAGACCTTGTTGAGTGAGTCCCACATCACATCATCAATCAAAGAATCATTCAATTTCAAGTCAGATTTTCGCTTTGGTCATTCTTTTAAGTCTATTTCCTGCAGCATGAAAATCATACATGTGTGAGTGTGTGTGTGTGTGTGTGTGTGTGTGTGTGTGTGTGTGTGTGTGTGTGTGTGTGTGTGTGTGTGTGACATTTTAATGGCCAAATTTTGTCAGAGAATTACATTATTTACTTCCCTCTTATTCAACATTATCTAATGGAGGCTGGCAATTATTCACAGCAGATTAAAAGTTAGACGTTTATATTAGAGATAATCTAACAAGATAGGTCACGCTCCCTTTCTGTCTCTAAGTCATGTTGACAACCTTGAAGATCTTTCAGACTGAATGTTGTGTTGACGACACACTAGAACATTGAACAAAAAAAGAACAATATGTGTATTTATGTTTTTTTCACATTTGTCAGTGGTGTGATAACTGTCATCCTGTCATATGTGCATCATCAGGTGATACAATGGCCAGGGGAGAGCTGCATCAGTGAGGAGCCAGACAGAGAGCAGAGCTGAGCACTGAGGTGGGAGACAGATCACAACCGTAAGTTGATGTTTTTCATTGTTTTTCTGGCAGACAGACTGTGTGAGTGTTGAATACACTCCTCTATGAAGGGTTAATTAGTTGGTTTCCTGTATGTTTTGTTTTGTTATGTAAAGATTGGCTTGTGTAATCAAAGTTAACTTTCATCTTTGATTTAATTTGAATTTTATTCAACCCGTAAGTGGAGAGAGAGAGAGAGAGAGAGAGAGAGAGAGAGAGAGAGAGAGAGAGAGAGAGAGAGACATTGTCAGTATCCCTTGTTGGCTTCAGGAGAGAGAGATACTGTATATACAAGATCAGCAGGCGTTCATGTCCCTTTCCTCCCTCTGTTGAGCCCCAGACCGTAGTTTCTCACTTCACTGGTTTTGAACTTTGGTCTCCTTTAACGTGCTGCGTGTGTTCATTGGGTTTATAGCAGGAGGTTCTTTGAGGAGAGGAGAGAGAGGAGGGGACCACTGCCTCTAAAATGAGTCTCTCTGGGGAGAAAGAGGAGGGGACCACTGCCTCTAAAATGAGTCTCTCTGGGGAGGTTGAAGCCATGGGGTAAGAGAAGAGTCTCTGGAGGGCATTTAACATGAAGATGATGATGATGATGATGATGATGATAGATACTTCATTCATAACCAGATTAATGTTAGACACAGGAATGTAGATATACTGTAGTTCAATGCATTATGTAGCAACAGACAGTGTTGCAACACTCACTAGAAGGCGTGTCCACGGGGGAGGAGAGTGGATCCTGGAGGGAGATGGCCACTTAAAATCTAAAAGCTACTGAACATAAAATTAGTAGAGATGCACTGAAAAAGCTATTTACTATACAGATATATTAATTTGGACTGGCCACACTGTCCCCACTCTCCTCCTCCCAGTGCACCCCAACCCTCCATGGTAATGGGGATCCCCTGAATGAAACAAAGACAGGTTCATTAACACTCTGTCCTTCACAATGCCACCCTCCTGTGGAACTGGCTCTAGAAGCTCAGCTCATATGGCACATTTAAAAACACAACTCCACCTTGTAATGCAGGGTCCAGCAGGAGAGACCAGCCTCACCTGTACCTAGGTGTGTGTCCATGAAGAGTGACGACTCTATAGGACGTCTAATAAACTTCGGAGAAAGACCTCCTCATTCTGGTCAAAGGTTAGTTTGGGGTTTAATCCTAGTCGTCAATATCCTGACGACACACAGACACACTCATATGAACACGACATACATTATCTTCTGTTAAACATGTGAGAATATTGGTGTCTGACAACACAGATACCCACTCATGAACATGTGATTTTCACTGTCTCCTGTTAATGAATGTGAGAATGTTGGTGTCTTTGTGTTTGACAGGGTCCAGAAAGAGAGACCAGCCTCACCTGTACCCAGCTGTGTCTCCATGAAGAGTGACTGGTCTATGGGACAACCAATAGACTTCAGACAAGGAACCGACACTACTAAACAAAGGTAGGTGTATCATGGGGGATGTGATGAACTAACTGCTAGACGACGCCACCTGTTTGTTTCATGAGGTCCTCGGAGGAAACTAGAATGAACTCAAGTTCTACTATCAAGGAGGGAGCATGGGAATAAGGCACACAATGCAACAATAATTTATTGTACAGCTTATAATGACAGCATCTTCAGCTCTAGGAGTTCAGCACATATTTATCATTAAAGGCAGAATTTCAAATGTTAGACATAGGAATGTAGATATACTGTAGTTCAATGCAAACTGTAGCAACAGACAGTGTTACAAAACTCCCTAGAAGGCGTGTCCATGGAGGAGGAGAGCAGATACTGGAGGGAGATGGCCACTAAAAACCTAAAAGCTACTGACAATACAGATACAGTGCATTCGGAAAGTATTCAGACCGCTTCACTTTTTCCACATTTTGTTGTGGAAATGTTGCAGCCTTAATCTAAAATGGATTCAATTCATTTGTTTCCTCATCAATCTATACACAATACCCCATAATGACAAATACAGTACAGGTTTTTAGAAATGTTTGCGAATTTATTTAAAATAAAAAACTGAAATGTCACATTTACATGAGTATTCAGACCCTTTGCTGTGACACTCGAAATTGAGCTCAGGTGCATTCTGTTTCCATTGATCATCCTTGAGATGTTTCTATGACTTGACTGGAGTCCATCTGTGGTAAATTCAATTGATTGGACATGATTTGGAACGGCACACACCTGTCTATATGATGTCATTTTACATTTACATTTATGGCATTTAGCAGACGCCTTTATCCAAAGCGACTTAGAGATACATCTGTTTAAGTAAGTGAATCATCAGTCACCTCATCAGTCATCATAAGATAAAGTAATCAATGCTCAGACTAGGGTTATGGTTAGTCTTAGGGTTAGGGTTAGGGGTTAGGGCCATAGGCAGTCACAATGCGAGATGAAGATTTTTTTTTTGACAGGAGAAAAAAGGTCCCACAGTTGATGTCGTAGAATTTAAATAATAGTACTTTGAAATAAAATACCATTAACCGGAGCTGTTAATTCATTCAAAGACTTTATTCACAGAGAATCTGAAGCCGTTCAAAGCCGTTTGTCACCTGTCTTTATACTAACCCTAACCCAGGTCAACCCCCACCATTCAACAAACTTCTAGTTCCTGTCTACATACACCAATAACATTCAAGAATTACATTTCGTCATCAAGGTGGGCTACTCCCACCTGCCCTGGCGTCTGTTTGGCTACCTAAATCTTGATGTGCCTGGCTGATTTCAAAAGCCTTTTGTCCTGGCTGTTTACAACTTTGTTTATCACTTATTTACCCTATCTTTTAATTACTCTGTCCTGGTTTCTGCAGATTTTGATTCTTTCTTTTCTTCACCTATATCAAACCCCTCAATCTGACCTCACCCCTTCTGACTGCATTCTCCAAATATTCTAGGACCATCTGTTTTCTTGTGACCTTTTCCCCTAGGTGTACAACCCTTATATGTCTTAGTCCCACATCCTAACAGTGATTTGAACATGATATACTAATAAAACATGCAAGTGATTCAAGACAATATACATATGCTAATCGTATAAGTAAAAATAACATGAATGACATCAACAGTATGACAGTCTATTAGCTCCAGGGGACACGTCTCCTTTACAGGTGGGGGCGAAAAACCCAGCCTCGTACTAGGAAAATTCCCCCACGGTCCTCACCTTATCCAGTCATCATTGAGCAACCACTTTACAGGTCTGCAAATGAGCACCCGTCCCCATGAGCAACAACTTCCTACACATTTAAATGACTACACAAATTGTTACTAAAAACTAAAACATCACACAACACATCAACCCCTAATGGGACCTATATTTCCATCACAAGGGAACATTCCCTGTCCCTGAACCATGGCCATCCCATTGTGCCTCTATGCATACATTCAACATGGTCATTCTATTAGTTCTACACACAATACGTGTTACCCATAACACCATAAAACACATCATCGTCCATTCAAATTGTAAATATTTACAAGGGGAATAAAGTCCTTGTATGGCCAGGTATTCGTCCTTTTTGATGACTGTAGCAATGTTCCTCCCAAGTTTCCTCTCCGAGCTTGCTAGTCCTGGCTGGGAGTCTAGACGATCTCGTCATCATCGGATGAGGGGGCAGAAGACTCACTGCTGCCTCCCCAGTTGAGAACGGGATATAGGTCTAGATGGCCTCCCATTCTGTTGAGTGCCATTGGAGCTATCCCTCTGGTTACACTCCTCTGCTTAATTGTGCCCTGTATAAAGAAATATCTCAAAACAGGCATTATGCAACAAAATATTAATCCTAACACTATAATCACTATCACAACCATTATTCCCATTTTTGCCAACATTCCTCCCCATGATCCTAGGATGTTGCCTAACCAGTCTAATGTCCCAAAGTCTGTGCCTGCAGTAATTTTCACTTCCTTTCTCAAATTTTTAAGTTTAGTCACTGCTCTGACAAAACTTCCTGCGGGATCAGTATTGTTCGGAATATAGGTACAGCATTCGTCCCCAAACAGTTTACATACTCCACCTTGAGCTGCCATTATAAAATGTAATGCCTGTCTGTTCTGCCCATGTCATTTTGCTTGTCTCTCTGACCTGTTCTCCTAGGGCTGATAGGGCATCATCTGTGTAATTGATGAACCTCTGCTGATTGTAATAAATGGCATTTATCCAATCCACATTTTTATTTATTGTAGGCCAGAGGAAAATTGATTCAAATCCTGTCCATATCTGGCTTCTTGCCTTGAACTCGTCGGGCACCCCTCTAGGCCTATGGCATCTATATAGACTGCGGGGTCTGATATGCCCTTTTTTTTCTGTTTTCTTTTTTAGCTTCCCCCTGTACTTGTCTTAGTTCTTGTTGATCTACCCTTATAGTGGTATCATTCCCCGTCAAAATAGTCACTGCCTTGGCTAGCTTAACCCTAGCACATATCCCTGTCCAAGTAGCAGGTAATACTGCCCTTAGCTTTCCTTCTCCACATATCCAATAGTAATCTGCCATGGCCTCGCTTTGGCTGGTATATATACTGGTTATGGGTACTCCCCCTGGAATCCCACTCATCCCAAATCTTGCCATTAGTTGCCCAGAACAGTGGCTGTCGTTTGGGGTCTCTTTCAATATTGCATATAAGCTTGTAGGGTACACTACCTTAGGAGGGGTGGTGTTGTATGTCCCAATTGCCTGAAGATAAGGTTCAGGCCGAGGTGTCTCCATATCCCATGGTACAATGTGCCAGGTTACATGACAGTTCCCTTTAAACTGCCCCAGGCTCTTAGTGTATTGGCTTGTATTAAATGGCTTTTCGAAGCATTCAAACTTTTGCGTCAAATCTATTGAATAGGGTCCTGGAACTTCCCTCTTTTTCCCCTCTACTCTCACATCTATCTCTTTACATTGGTCTCTAAAAGTCTGATCATAAAATGTATTACATTTATGGTTGCTTAAGATACCTAAACATTCGGCTCCACAATAGGGTTGTTCTGTCCACTCCAAGCAACAGACCTTCTGATTAAACTGATGACATGCCTGGCATGTATGTGGATTAGGTACAACTTGCAACTTTTTGAGCGGTGATGGACTGCACATGAGGCAATCTCCTTCTGTTATTGATTTGGCTGTAAACTCTGCCAATCTATACCAATCATTCTGCCTAGCCTGGTCCCATAATACATTTTCCTCGCTCCATGCACCATTATCTGAGCTAATCTCATTGGGTATTCCAAATCTGGGTATTACTTCTCTTGTTAGAAATTTAAGCACTGTTCCTGCCCCTAATTCTGCCGATGGCGTTGCTTCTACCCATCTGCTGAATCTATCTATGACAACAAGCATGTATCTTTTCCCATTGACCTTTTTTATCATGTCTACATAGTCCATTACCAAATGTTTAAATGGTCCATCTGGAACCGGTATGTGTCCTAAAGGTGTTTTGATTCCCTTTCTTACATTGTTTTGTGCGCATACTGTGCATTCTGCCAATGCATTTTCTACCATTGCCTGTAAATAGGGTGACCAATACCCTTGGAGTTTTATCTTTCTCACAACTTCAAACCCTTGCGCAATGGTCAAAACCATGCGCATCAGCGATCAAAATCCCCAGTAGCACCGTGGGTGCCACTATAGTACCCTCATGTGATCTCCACTGTAGAGTCTACCTTTGGCCCCCTTTGGAGCCACATGGATTGCTCATACAGCCCTGCAATCTGTTGCATGCGAATGATATCCTCTAGCTGCATTATTGGTTCTATTAATACCATTGGGGCCAACACGGCCACCTCACACTTTGACGCTCTCTTTGCCGCTTCATCAGCAGCATTATTGCCCTGAATAATGTAATCATTACCTTTCTGGTGCGCATGACATTTAATGATGGCTAACTGCTTTGGTTTCATCATGGTCGACATCAATTCCTTAATTTGCTCACAATGCTGTATGGGTGACCCATCACTTTTCAAAAAACCTCTCTGTTTCCATACTGCTCCAAACAGATGACAGACTCCATGCGCATAAGCTGAGTCAGTAAAAATGTTCACTGCTTTGCCTTCTCCCATTTTACAGGCTTCTGTCAGTGCTCTTAGTTCTGCCAACTGGGCCGAACACGGTTGTGGACAGCTGTCTATCTTCTCTTCTCGGAATGTCTGTCCTATTTGTTTAACTATGCCGTACCCTGCATGATTTCCTAAATGATCTCTGTAACATGAACCATCTACAAAATATGTCTCTTCTGCATATTGTAAGGGTGTTGATTCTAAGTCTGGTCTTAACCTAGTGAATGTTAGTGAGTGTGCTATACAATCATGTTCTTCCCCTTCATCTGCCAGTGGTATTAACTCAGCTGGATTTACTGTACTACATCTCTTGATAGTGATGTCTGGGTATGTCAATAACGACAAATATGACAGGTTCCTAGCTTGCGTTAGAACAAACCTTCCCTGTTCTAACAGTTCCACTGTCTTGTGATGTGTGTATATTGTTATTGGGTATCCCATTGTGACTGACGAGGCCTTTTCATAGGCATAGTGCATAGCTGCCACTCCCTGAAAAGGGCGGGTACCCCTGGGCAACACTGTCTAGTTTGGTGCTATAATAGGCTAACGCTTGCTTTTTCCTACCACTACACGTTTCCTGTACTAACACTGCTGAAGCATACCCACTCCTTCTGTTTGCCACATACAATAGGAATGGTTTGTTATAATCGGGCACAGCCAATGCTGGTGCCCGTTGCATTTCTTTTTTCAACATTTCAAATGCTATTGTAGCTTCTGTTGTCCATATTAAAGGGGCTCTTAAGTTCTGCTGACCAGCTGTTTTCATCAGCACCCTCAGAGCTGCTGTTTTTATCGCATAGTCCTCTATCCAATCTCCGCTGAACTTGGTTGAACACATGAGGTGAATGTTTGAACCCTTGAGGTATTCTAGTGTAAATGTATTGTTGTCCTCTGTAGGTAAATGCAAACAAGTACCGACTTTCTTCTGCTAATGGTACACTGAAGAAAGCTGAGCATAAATCTATCACTGTATAGTATTTGGCTGTCGGAGGAACATTTGTTAACAATGTATGAGGATTTGGTACTTCTGCTCGCCAATCTTGTACCACCTCATTTACTGCTCTTAAGTCATGCACCAATCTCCATTTTGACTTATCTGCTTTTAGAATTGGAAGAAGGGGGGTATTGTACGGGCTGTTTATTCTTTCTAAAACTCCCGCTGCTATCAAACCCTCTATTGTTCTGCTTATTCCTTCCTCAGCTTCAGGTTTCATAGGATATTGGGCTTTTCTTGGTAATACTCTGCCCTGTTTTGTTCTTATAATTATGCTGATTTTACTAAGCCCACGTCAGTGTCATGTTTTGACCAGAGACTTTCTGGGATCTGTTTTTCCATGTTATCTCTCAATTGATTATCTGACTTTTCTTTCATCTGAACCTGTTGTTTAACCAATATGGCTACTTCCTGTGGTATACCATTCATAGGCGTGGCACATATTATTTTTATGAATTCCTTGTCTGCAGAATGTTTTACCAATGGGTTACTTGTTTCTTTCCAATCACTCTTTAATGCGGTTCTCATCATTGGTCCCAAGGCTCTTGCTCTATACCCTTTATTTACCATTAATGACACATGAGGAGCAGCATTAGGTATATTATACCATCAATTCTGATTGATCTATTTGCATAGCTGCTCTCTGTTTTCCCACTATAATATATTGTGACATTAATGGGACAACCAGATTTTTGGTTTGCTCCTGCCAAATTTGTTCTTGGCCGGAGTTGCAATTTGAGTCAAACTGCACAGTGCAGTGGTAGTCAAATCTTGGTCTTCGTGCATCTGGCAATTGGGCTTCAATATATTTTCTCAATTTTAACCAAGTTTGTTTTATTTCATGGTTTATTTCCCCTAACTAGTAAACATTTGCGCTTGCAGTTATTGGTATTTCTTCTGTCTTTATTGCCATATTATCTACATATACACCTTCTGGGAAACACCATATTTTCATCCCCAGCATGCATAATGCATCCCTCCCCAAGAGATTCACAGGTGTCCGGTCAGAGATCAGTACGGGCAGGGTTGTGGCTCTGTCTCCTATCTTGAGACTTACTGGAGTTGTCATTGGAATTAGCTGCGCTTGTCCCGAGAATCCTACTGTTTTAACAAATTGTCCTGACCTGGGGAGGTGAGAGAAATAATTTAGACCTACACAAGTGTAGGTTGCTACTGTATCTATCATCATGGGTATGTCTCTATCTTCTATTTGAACCTGCAGCATTGCTTCTTGATCAGCTTCTGTGGTTAACACTGGAAGCTGACCCTCCCTTTTCAGATTCTCTGGGCATCCCGAGTAACCATAATTCAGTCCCCTATATGGATTGGCTGGTCCTTGTGGAGGCTTCTGCTGTTGCTGACCATAGCCCTGTTGACTATTCCCCCTCGGCTGCCATGGATTAATTGTACATTGTCTTCGGTTGTGTCCTGCCTGGTGACATCCCCAGCACACACCGGGTGGACCTAGTGAGTCTGCTATTTGGAACCTTCCTTGGGGTCTCTGTCTGCCCTTCCATGGCTGAAACTGCTGGGGCTGCTGGGTATACACCTGAACTACAGGTACGGTGGGTTGCTCTTGTCCCTGAAGTCTCAGCACTGGAAGTTTCGGCGGCCATTACGCCTTGTACCTTCTTTTTGTTTCATTCTGTGAGTTCCCCCAGCTGGAGCTATGTTAACTTTCTCTGGTTCTCCTTTTCTTGCTCCTTTAGCTTTGATTCATCTTTCCGGTATTTTTCCACCGCATGGACCAGATGATCACAGAATTCCTTGTGTGTTTTTGACGTCTCACCACATCCTCTAACCTGCTTTTCACCGGAGGGCACATGGCCTCTATCACTGCAGTTCTGAACAGAGTTGTCATCAGTGGGTCTCCCTCTGGGTCTGCTTCAGTCTCTAGTTTCTACTTCTTCAGTTGCTAGTGCAGGTATGTGGCAGGAGTCTCAGTCTCTCCCAGTGGGTCTCCCTTCAGGGTCTTGATATCCAGCCTTTGTGGATATTCTTCTCTCAGGGTTGTCCACATCTCATTTCTGGTCTGATCAAATGACATCCCATCGGCTCTGGTATAGCCCTGTGCTCCTTCCAGTCCACAGCTTATGAGAATGTCTTCCATCTTTGCCACCCCCAATACCCTGGCCAACAGGGCTTTGAGGTCTCCCACCGCTAGCAGTTTCCCTGCAATCTCTTCCTCAAAGCTTCTAATCCATTTACCTGCTCCATCATGTATGTCAGGTAATCTGCTAACTATTCCCTGTAAGTCCTGCATACCCCAGGGCACATAGTGTCCTTGATTTCCTTTTATCAGGATGGGGCAATGATATCTATCTAGGCGACCTATCTTTCCCCTATACCTCAACTCTCGTTCAGTAGTTCTGCATTCTTCCTTATGTCTTCTTCTAGTATTTTCTTCCCAGTCACTAAATATTTCATCTATTGTTTGTGCTTGGTCTATCTCCCTCTGTCTTATCCAAGACCTCCTCTCCCCCTGTCCCTCATCACCCGACCTCGGGTCATCTCTTGGGTCATCTCTTGGGTCATCTCCGGGTCCCCAGGTGGTTGCTCCCTCATCTCTGGGTGTGCTGTATAGCTGTTTCTCTTTTCTGCGTGTGCTTGGTTCCTTCCCTTTACCTCTCTCTCCTTTTACTCCGGCTTCCAATGGTTTAGTCCTTTTTTCTTGTCTTGACTCTGACCTCCACACGCCTTTGTCTACCTGGTTTAGGGCTTCTTTTAATTCTGCATAACAATCAAGCTGTATGGGGCTTCTTGATCCCCTTCTCTCTTTATTTCCCCTCTCTTCTTCCTCATCTTCTTCTTCCACCTTTATATTCCCATCCAGGTGTATCTTTGCTGATAACACAGGGAATTCCCCATGGTCGTAGGGTGGGGGCATCACCTTTTCTTCCTCATTACCTTCAATTCCAAATAATATAGATAACATGTATGATTAATATTTACAATTAATCTCTGCTAGATTATATTTAACAATGGAAGTGCAATTCGTTTTTTGTGATAAAGTTATAATTTATGTAAAAAATCTGCTATAATAAGGACTTGGGTGGAAAAAATCATGCTTATCTCTGAAAAGTTGAAATGAAACAATGTTTTCATTGATGTTGATTATTTTTGAACAGATATTGAGATATTCTTATTATAATCAAAGCTGTGAAAAGCAAATACAGGTGATGAACGACAATAGATACACGAGAACCAAACTTAGATCGATTTAGTCACTGGATATGAAATACATCTCTCAAAAATGTCTCAAAAATAATTTGAGATGATTTACAATAAATAGAAACACAAAACATGAACGAAATGTACACTGCTTTATTCACTGTCAATAAAATATAGTACACGTCTGAAAAATACATCTCTCAAACAATTCTGAAATAATATTGGATACATGTGAATTCGAAAAATGGTGTGTGTGCATGGGCATGCCTGTCTACACAACACATGATGCACAGAATTTGAGAGTATGTGTACTACAGATTCAAGATTCAAGATTCAAAGTGTTTATTATCATATGCACAGCAGAAAACATGTTTCACTGTACAACGAAATTCTTGCTTTGCTGTCCGCAGAATGCCAACCAATGTAAAATATACAATACTAAAGAATATACAATATATACTAAACAAATGTACAAGACAGCAAAATTTAAGGCATAAAATAAAATAGCAGCAATAATAATAATAAAACAGTGCAAATGTAGCAGTGCAATTATGCAAACTGGAAAGTTCAGTTATTGAGGTAGTACGGTTATATTAATCTCCTATGGGTTGTTTAGGAGTCTGATGGCAGTGGGAAAGAAGGAGTTCTTCAGTCGGGTGGTCCTGCATTTAACACTTCTGTACCTCCGGCCTGAGGGTAGAAGTGTGAACAGTCCGAGCTGGGGGTGGGTGGGGTCCTTGAGGATGGAGGCGGCTCTCCTGTGGACTCTGCGGTGGTAGATGCTCTGCAGAGAGGGCAGTGGAGTCCTGGTGATTTTCTCAGCAGTCTTCACCACTCTCTGCAGGCGTCTGCGGTCCATAGCAGTAGTGCTGCCATACCACACAGTGATACAGCTAGTTAGGATGCTCTCAACAATGCAGCTGTAGAAGTTGCTGAGGATCTTGGGCGACATGCCAAACTTCCTCAGCCTCCTCAGAAAGTACAGCCGCTGTTGGGCCTTCTTAACCAGCTGAGTGGTGTTAAGTGTCCAGGTGAGGTCCTCGCTGATGTGGACGCCCAGGTATTTGAAACTGCTCACCCTCTCTACTTCAAGTTCCCGGATGTACAGTGGCCGATGAGGTCCCCTCTTCTTCCTCATGTCCACTATCATCTCCTTCGTCTTGTCCGTATTGAGGGTGAGGTTGTTGTCCTCGCACCATGTTACCAGACTGGCCACCTCCCTCCTGTAAGCTGCTTCGTCCCCGCCAGTGATGCATCCTATCACTGCGGTGTCGTCTGCAAACTTTAGGATGATGTTGTCCTTGTGGGAGGCGACACAGTCGTGGGTGAACAGGGTGTAGAGAATGGGGCTGAGGACGCATCCCTGTGGGGTGCCAACATTTGTAATAATGCTGGCTGAAGTCCTATTGCCAATCCTGACAGACTGGGGCCTGCCAGTCAAAAAGTCTAGGAGCCAGTCACAGAGGGTGGGGTGCAGGCCAAGTGTGGACATTTTGTGGATGAGTCTGTGGGGGATGACTGTATTAAAAGCAGAGCTGTAGTCTACAAAGAGCGTCCTGATGTAGGAGTCTTTGTTTTCCAGGTGGGAGAGGGAATAGTGGAGGACAGCAGCGATAGCGTCTGAGGTGGACCTGTTGGGCCGGTAGGCATACTGCAGGGGGTCTAGGGTGTCCGGCATGCTGCTCTTAATGTGTGCCAGTACCACTCTCTCAAAACACTTCATAATGATTGGAGTGAGTGCTACTGGCCTGTAATCATTCAGGCAGGCAGGTTGGCTCTTCTTGGGAAGGGGGACGATGGTTGTGGTCTTGAAGCAGGAGGGAACAGTGCTGTGACTGAGGGAAAGGTTGAAGATGGAGGTGAGAACATCAGCCAGCTCGTTAGCACATGCTCTGAGAGCCCGCCCAGGGATGTTGTCTGGTCCTGCTGCCTTGCGGGGGTTGATCTTCCTCAGGGCTTTGTTTACCTGGCCTGATGAGATGGTTAGTGGAGGGGAGGGGGGTCGGGTGGTCCCGGTGTCTGTGTGCCTCCTCTCTGTGCTGTGGCTGGAGGTCTCAAAGCAGGTGTAGAAGATGTTAAGGTCGTCCGGCAGGCTGTCTGTGGAGCTGATGGTGTTGGTGGTGGTCCTGTAGTCTGTGATGTGCTGCAGGCCTTGCCACATCCGCCCGGAGTCAGCAGTGGAGTAGAAGCCGTCCAGCTTCTCTCTGTACTGCCTCTTGGCCGCTGTAATGGCTTTTTTCAGTCCATACTTCGCAGCTTTGTACTCCATCTCATTGCCTGATCTAAATGCAAGAGAGCGAGCACGCAGCATGTGGCGTACCTGACTGTTTATCCAGGGCTTCTGGTTGGGAAACTTCTTGACTTGTATGGTGGGCACGATGTTGTCAACACAAGTGCTAATGTACCCAGTCACATACTCAGCATAGTCCTGTATGCTGACAGAAGAGTCCTCCAGCGTGGAGATGTACTTTTTGCAGTTTCTGCATGTGGTTTGTGTCTTTGAGTCCTTTGAGGGTTCACACACCTCGCTGCGCTTCCTCTTGTTGCCACCAGATGCAATCTAGAATAATGAAAATACTTTATTAGATTTTTTTCACACCACATCTTCGAATAGTCAATTTCAATTTGACCCAAATACACACAGAGACACTCAGAAACACACACACACACACACACACATGCGCGCGCGCACACACACACACACACACACACACACACAGATACATGCACACATAAACAACAACAACAGGACACTTACTTCAGGCACTGGAGGTTGTGGTTGTGTGGGTCGTGCAGGTGGGACAGCAGGAGCCTCCTCCACCCTCCTCACTATGGCTAGAGAAGCTGGGTTCCTGGGCACATGTTGTCTCCTCTGTATGTGCGGTGTCACCAGTGCTCATAAGCATCACATTTTTGCCCTTTTTGGGTATGTAGGATACCAGGGCCATGTTGGCCGTAAACACAAAGAGGGAGGAATGGACTGGCCTGTTCTTTACAGTTAGAAGTTGAGGTGGGAGCTCTGTCTTATTTTTTCTGACTGTTCCACCCATTGTCAGCTTTCTTTTGAGAAGTTCCTGTCCCAGGCTGTACGATGTGAAAAAATTATCCTAAGTGATGTTGTGGCCACTGAGGCCCTGTGACATATCCAGTACCACCCATGTCCCCTGGTGTCTCTCAGGGTCTCCTCCCTCTGGCTTCCCAGAATGTTTTGTAACAACATTGTGCAGGTTCTGTGTGTGTTTGTATGTGTGTGAGTGTGTGTGTGCATGTTTCTGTAAGTCTGTGTGTCTCTGTGTATATGCGGGTCAAATTGACCCGAACACCCTGTGAAGGACATAAATGTGTAGGGGGGGGGTGTAGCATGTGCACTCAATTATTTTTTTTTCTTTGATGTTCTTCACAGTAAATAAGCCAAGGCCATGGAGTTTCAGGTTGAAAAATTGTTTCCTTGTATATTTTTTCTTCAAGTAAAAATTAAAAACGCCACACAAGGGTTAAAAGAGGGTTTTTATTCTCTAATATTTCTACTGGAGTTACCATGGTAATCCCTTTCTCCATTTTTCCCTTTGTCTTTCCTTTTGCAGTCATAATTTTTTTTAGGGTTATTGTAAAATGTCAAAAAAGTAACAATATTAATAATAATAATAATAATAATAATAATATTGTGTTATTGGTTATCTAGAATATCACTGTAAGATTAAAGAAATATGTTAGGAAACAGCTTTGGAATCAGCTTGAGATATCCTAATCACAATTGGTGTCTTACACCCTGGGAATCAAATGTAGGTATAGCCAACTGTCTGTGTGTGAGTGTGATGTGTGTATGAGTGTGTGTGTGTGTGTGTGTGTGTGTGTGTCTATGTGTGTGTGTATGAGTGTAGTATGTGATGTGTGTATGAGTATATAAGATGTGTGTGTGTGTGTCTGTGTGAGTGTGATGTGTGTATGAGTGGGGATGAGGGGGAGGGGGTCTGTGTGTGTAGAGTGGGTGTGAATGTGAGGTGTGTGTGTGTGTGTAACCCTAGAATGTGAATCAAATCAGTGTGAGCTTAGACATGAATCTCTTCAATTAAGAATCACTTTCACTCAGCATATACTTAATATGGGTTAATATATATAATATAATGTTTTTATTTGATCTTATTTATTTATTTCATTATTTCATTATTTATTCATTCATTCATCGTAAACCTGACTGCTGTAAAGTCTATTGTATAAAACACAGCTCAGCCCACTCAGTTGGTTCCCTCCCACTTTTACAACAATACCGCCCAACTCGAATGTTTCAAGATGGCGGTCTTCCCGTTTTTTCTTCAACGTCTCTCCACTTATCTCAACCTTCTCTTATAATTCTTACTCCGACTCCCCAAAGGGTTGTCTCTATTCCTACTTTTGATTATTTAGTTTTTACAAGAAGTATCTTACGTTTCCTTTAAGAGGAAACAATGGCTTTCTTCCAATTCCGTAGACACAGATATACTATATATCATACTATATTCTCATTATTCTGTACTCTGAGAGGCCTAAGAAGTTCACACATTGACCCGTTCTCTAAAAATGTATACTCTTTATTCTTCTATACCTAATCTCTATAATATATCTAATTGATTAGACTTTTGTCTTCTCTCTTATGTTATATACTAACTGTAGTCCTCAATTCCCGACCAACAGTGTTTATACAGAATATCGCTCTTTCAACACAACACAGCGCCTTTTACAAACACTCACAACACAGCAACTTTTACAAGCATTTCACGACACAGCGATTTTTACACTAAAACTACAAGTGGCGGTTTTCTCTCATGACACAGCGCTAACAAGCACTTCTGCCATCTACGTCCGCTTACGTCACAATACTAATATAAACAGCAATATTTCACTAAAACTACAGGTTACTACAGGTACTGCGCTTCTGTTATCTACATCCGCCTACTTAACACTTCTATCCTCCACACGAACACAAAGTTTCTAAATACTCTCTTATCCGTACAGACCTGAATCAATTAATCTCAGCGGTAGCCACAAGCTCCTTACCCGTGGTTTAGCCCAGTATTGATCTCTTCAATTCTGCGGTACTCACAGGACTTTGCACATGTGACCCACTCTTTGGGCTTTAACTTATTTACAGTTATTAACAGTTAGTGCATGCACATTTTCTGAAATCTCCAACAGCTCTAGTTCAAATCCTAAATTTGGTTTCTTTATTGGTAAGACTCATGCTAATGTCCTACCGTTGAGTCCGGAGATCCAGAGCGAATTACGCAAATTTTCTATACTCAAGCAGGAATTCTGCTTACCTTATTTTGAGCTCATTAATTTGTATAATTCGTCCGGTTTGTCTACCTAAATCATGATGAGCCTGGCTGATTTCAAAAGCCTTTTGTTCTGGCTGTTTACAACTTTGTTTATTACTTATTTACCGTAACTTTTAACTACTCTATCCTGGTTTCTGCAGCTTTTGATCCTTTCTTTTCTTCACCTATATCAAACCCCTCAATCTGACCTCACCCCTTCTGACTGCATTCTCCAAATATTCTAGGACCATCTGTTTTCTTGTGACCTTTTCCCCTTATATGTCTTTAAATTTACCATATTGACAGTGCATGTCAAAGCAAAAACCAGGCCATGAGGTTGAAGGAATTGTCCGTAGACCTCCGAGATAGGATTGTGTCGAGGCACAGATCTGGGGAAGGGTCCAAAAAAATAATATTTATAATTTAAAAGCTATTTACAATACATTTATATTAATTTGGACTGGCCACATCGTCCCCACTCTCCTCCTACCAGCGCACCCCAACCCTCCATGGTGATGGGGATCCCCCGAATTAAACAAAGACAGGTTCATTAACACTCTGTCCTTCACAATGCCACCCTCCTGTGGAACTGGCTCTAGGAGCTCAGCTCATATGGCACATTTAAAAACACAACTTCACCTTGTAATGCAGGGTCCAGAAGGAGAGACCAGCCTCACCTGTACCCAACTGTATGTCCATGAAGAGTGACAACTCTATGAGGCAGCCAATCTCATTCAGAGGAAGACCTCCTCATTCTGATCAAAGGTTAGTTTGATGTTTATTCCTAGTAGTCAATATCCTGACGACACACAGACACACACTCATGAACACATTATGAAAGAACAATTAAAGTTCAGACAAGGAACCGTCACTACTAAACAAGGGTAGGTGTATCATGGGGGATGTGATGAACTAACTGCTAGACAACGCCACCTGTTTGTTTCATGAGGTCCTCGGAGGAAACTATAATGAACTCAGGTTCTACTATCAAGGAGGGAGCATGGGAATAAGGCACACAATGCAACAATCATTTATTGCACAGCTTATAATCACATGATCTTCAGCTCTAGGAGCTCAGCACATATTGATCATTAAAGGCAGAATTTCAAATGTTAGACACAGGAATGTACAGTCATGAGAAAAAGTTAGGACACCCCCCAAAATATTAAGTTATTCTCTTAAAAATATGGACATATCAATATGTTATCTTCTTTCTAACAATGTCTATAGATAAAGGGGATGTAATTGAACAAAAAACTATGAAAATGTAACTTTGTAATCATTTATTTAACGAAAAATTAACAATAATGCCAATTCCTACTGAGGAAAAAGTTAGGACACCCTATGCCCTAATAGCTAGTATTGCCCCCCTTGGCTGAAATAACCTCAATTAGACGTTTCTTATAACTGTCTACAGGTCTCTGACATCAATTGGGAGAAAGTTTTTCCCACTCCTCCTTGCAGAATTCTTTCAGCTGTGTGATGTTCGAGGGGTGTCTTGCATGCACAGCCAGTTTCAAATCAATCCACAGCATCTCAATAAGATTAAGATCCGGGCTTTGACTTGACCATTCCAGAACTCTCAATTTATTTTTCTTGAGCCATTCCTTGGTAGATTTACTGGAATGTTTTGGGTCATTGTCATGTTGCATGGTCCACATCTGCTTCAGCTTCAACTTTCGAACAGATGGTCTCACATTTTCCTCAAGCACCCTCTGATACAATACAAAATTCATAGTGGATTCTATGATGGTGAGCTGACCAGGCCCTGCTGCAGAAAAGCAGCCCCAAACCATGACATTTCCACCCCCATGCTTCACAGTTGGTATGAGGTTCTTGTTCTCAAATGCTGTCTTGGTTTTGCGCCAAACATGTCTACTCTTACTGTGCCCAAATAGTTCAACTTTGGATTCATCTGTCCAAAGCACATTGTTCCAGAAGTTCTGGTCTTTCTCTAGGTGTTCTCTGGCAAACTTTAGTCTTGCCCTGATGTTTTTTTTTGACAGCAGGGGTTTCCTCCTTGCACACCTCCCATGTAATGCAAACTTGTTCAGTCTCTTTCTTATGGTGGATGCATGTGCTTTGACATCAATTGTGGCAAGAGATACCTGTAGGTCTCGTGATGACATTCTGGGATTGTTGGAGACTTCTTTAAGCATCTTTCGGTCAGCTCTTAGGCTGAACTTGCTTGGGCGGCCTGACCTGGCCATGTTGGTGGTGGTTTTAAATGTTCTCCACTTGTAAATTATTTTCCGGACAGTGGAATGGCCAATTTCGAATAGTTTGGAGATCTTTTTATATCCCTTCCCAGACTCATATGCATCTACAATTTTTCTTCTGAAGGCCTCAGAGAGCTCTTTTGATCTCGCCATGGTGATGCAACTCACTTCAACAATCAAGAGCAAACCAAACTAAATATCTGAGGTTTAAATAGGACAGGCTCCTCCAAAATCCTCTGTAACGATGTTCTAATCATTTGTTATTATAATTTTAGGCATTTTAAGTGGAACTAAATGTAGGGGTGTCCTAACTTTTTCCTCACAAGAAGATTGCATTTCTATTAATTACATTTTACCAATAATCTTTTAAATAATTTGTTTCAGTTGTATTTGTTTAGTTATATTACCTCAATTTTTCAATATTGTTCAAATGAATATCAAATGTCCATATGTTTGAATATGTTGAAGAAGACAAAGGTTTTCATAGGGTGTCCTAATTTTTTCTCATGACTGTAGATATACTGTTGTTCAATGCAAACTGGAGCAACAGACAGTGTTACAACACTCACTAGAAGGCGTGTCCATGGAGGAGGAGAGCAGATCCTGGAGGGAGATGGCCACTAAAAACCTAAAAGCTACTGACAATACAGATACAGTGCATTCGGAAAGCATTCAGACCCCTTCACTTTTTCCACATTTTGTCATGATACAGTCTTAATCTAAAATGGATTCAATTCATTTGTTTCCTAATCAATCTACACACAATACCCCATAATGACAAATACAATACAGGTTCGTAGACCTCTGAGATAGGATTGTGTCCAGGCACAGATCTGGGGAAGGGTACAAAAAAATAATAATTATAATTTGAAAGCTATTTATAATACAGTTATATTAATTTGGACTGGCCACACCGTCCCCACTCTCCTCCTCCCAGCGCACCCCAACCATCCATGGTGATGGGGATCCCCTGAATGAAACAAAGAGAGGTTCATTAACACTCTATCCTTCACAATGCCACCCTCCTGTGGAACTGGCTCTAGGAGCTCAGCTCATATGGCACATTTAAAAACACAACTCCGCCTTGTAATGCAGTGTGTGCTGTGTACCCAGCTGTGTGTCCATGAAGAGTGATGATTCTATGGGATGGATAATAAACTTCGGAGAAAGACCTCCTCATTCTGGTCAAAGGTTAGTTTGCGGTTTAATACTACTAGTCAATATCCTGACGACACAGACACACATTCATATGAACACATGACATCCATTATCTTCTGTTAAACATTCTGTGAGAATATTGGTGTCTACTGACAATACAGATACATGAATTTGAACTGGCTACATCGTCCACCAATGTTATTTTTTTGTAAAATTCAGCTGACCCAGGAACTTTGTTTAACTTTAATAACTTAGTTTCAATGGCTGAAAACAACAATGGGTTTTCAATCATACCTCAGTCAGGATACAGTCATCTGAATCTTGTTAAAGGTTAGTTTGAGGTTTAATCCTCATAGTAGTCTATGAGTCTGCCAATAACATTCAATAGCGGTAGACACACTTAAGTTATTCTATTTGGGAAACTGGGCCTCATTCACACTTCTCTGGATAAAGACATCTGCTTATTTCTTGTTTTACCCAGAATCCCCAGTGACCAGGTGGAGAGACCAGAGTCAGAGATTCCCAGTGGTCAGTCTGTCCAGAGTCAAAGTGAACTGGCCTCCATATTCAGGGTGAGCTAAATAGAAAGTATGACATTGAAGATGGCTAAGTAATCCCCATACAAAAGTTATTTTTTTCTTGTTATAATTGCATGCCAAAGTCAAGTGTTTTTTGTATTTAGTCTCTCTACTGTGTGTTAAGGTCACAACCATTATTGTCTATCTCACTCCACTTTATTTTTCTGAATGTTTCAGTCGCTTGAAGACAATGTCATCACTTTACTGAGAAATGAGCTGAAGAGGTTCAAGAGGCTTATTTCTCAAGACTACCCAGAGTGCTTTGAGAGTCAGGGGGAGGAAGAGGAAGTGGTGGATGATGAAGAAGAAGAGAAACAGGAGAGCAGTGCCAGAGAAGGGGCTCTGAAGATCACACTGCACGTCCTGAGGAACATGAACCAGAAGGAGCTCGCTGACACACTGGAGAAACGTAAGAGACCTCATGTGTTTTCACAGATAAGTGTTACTGGGCTGAAATATTATTGGAAATAAAAACACCACTAACTGTAATTATGATGTATATCCCTATTTGGTCACTCTTTATATTATATTGCCTCTATAACTTAGTGTCTCTGTCTTTATTTATTTATTTATTATTACTCCAGTAACAAGATTGGATGTTTCTGTATAATTGCATAGTAATGGGTTTGGACAGTTTCCTATAACACAGATGGAATAAGGACTGTTCTTTCCTACACGTGTAGTAATATATCATACAACTACACTACATACTATGTAATTAATTACTATATAATTAATGAATAATTAATTACTATATAACAACTTGTTAATTAATACAACATGTGGTCCTCTGTGGCTTAGTTGGTAGAGCATGGCTTTAACAACGCTTAGGTTGTGGGTTTGATTCTTGCTGGGACCATATATACTGAAATGTATGCACTCACTGCAATGCAAGACGCTTTGGATAAAAGTGTCAGCTAAATGGCATATACAGTGGGGGAAATAATTATTTGATCCCCTGCTGATTTTGTTAGTTTGCCCGATTACAAAGAAATGAGCGGTCTATAATTTTTATGGTACTTTTATTTTAACAAATAGACACAGAATATCAACAAAGAAGTCCAGAAAAAACATATTATATAAAGTTATAAGTTCATTTGCATTTGATCGAAGGAAATAAGTATTTGATCCCTACAAACCAGCAAGAATTCTGGCTCATACAGACCGGTTATATGCCCATGAGGCACACATATTACTCCTGTCACTTTAGGAAAAGTACTCCTAATCTCTGCTTGTTATGGATATAAAAGACACCTGTCAATAGAATCAATCTCTTCCATTCCAACTTCTCCACCACCATGGGCAAGACCAAAGAACATTTAAAGGACACCAGGGTAAGAGTTGTAGACCTGCACAAGGCTGGAATGGGCTACAAGACTATCAGCAAGAAGCTTGGTGAGAAGGAGACAATTGTTGGTGCAATTATTAGAAAATGGAAGAAATACAAAATAACCATCAATCGCCCTCGGCCTGGAGCTCCATGCAAGATCTTGCCTCGTGGGGTAAGGATGATCATGATAAGGGTGAGGGATCAGCCCAGAACTACACGGGAGGAGCTTGGTAATGATCTCAAGGCAGCTGGGACCACAGTCACCAAGAAAACCATTGGTAACACACTACAACGTAACGGATTGATATCCTGCAGTGCCCGCAAGGTCCCCCTGCTCAAGAAGGCACATGTACAGGCCCATCTGAAGTTTGCCAATGAACACCTAAATGATTCAGAGAAGGCTTGGGAGAAGGTGATGTGGTCAGATGAGACCAAAATTGAACTCTTTGGCATAAATTCGACTCTTCGTGTTTGGAGGAAGAGAAATGCTGAATGCTACAATCCCAAGAACACCATCCCCACCGTCAAACACAGAGGTGGAAACATTATGCTTTGGGGTTGTTTCTCTGCTAAGGGTACAGGACGACTTCACTGCATTGAGGGGCCAATGGAAGGGGCCATGTACCGTAAGATCTTGGATGAGAACCTCCTTCCCTCAGCCAGAACACTGAGGATGGGTCGTGGATGGGTCTTCCAGCATGACAATGACCCAAAACATTACAGCCAAGGCAACAAAGGAGTGGCTCAAGAAGAAGCACACTAAGGTCATGAAGTGGCCTAGCTAGTCTCCACACCTTAATCCTATAGAAAATTTGTGGAGGGAGCTGAAGCTTCGAGTTGCCAAGCAAAAGCCTTGAAACCTTCAGGATTTGGAGAGGATCTGTAAAGAGGAGTGGACCAAAATCCCTCCTGAGATGTGTGCAAACCTGGTGACCAACTATAAGAAACGTCTGACTTCTGTGCTTGCCAGCAAGGGTTTTTCCACCAAGTACTAAGTCATGTTTTGTTTGGGGATCAAATACGTATTTCCTTCGATCAAATGCAAATTAATTTATAACTTTATATAATGTGTTTTTTCTGGACTTCTTTGTTGATATTCTGTCTCTATTTGTGAAAATAAAAGCACCATAAAAATTATAGACTGCTCATTTCTTTGTAATCGAGCAAACTAAAAAAATCAGCAGGGGATCAAATAATTATTTCCCCCACTGTATATATATTTACAGTTACTGCAGGTACTGGGTCAACTTAATGTAATGTGTGCCAGGAATATTTTTTTAATAGTTTTGTCATTCAGGTGAGCTTGCTGTGGTGTGCCAACAAGAACTCAAGTCTAACCTGGAGAAGAAGTTTCAGTGTGTATTTGAGGGAATAGCTGAGCAAGGCAACAAAATACTTCTCAATAAGGTCTACACAGAGGTCTACATCACAGAGGGTGGAAGTGGAGAGGTCAATAACGAACATGAGGTCAGACAGATTGAGACAGCATCCAGGAGACCAGCAACACAGGAGACACCAATCAAATGCAACGACATCTTCAAGCCTTTACCTGGACAAGACAAACCAATGAGAAATGTGCTGACAAAGGGAGTCGCTGGCATTGGAAAAACAGTCTCTACTCAGAAGTTCATTACGGACTGGGCTGAAGGAAAAGCCAATCAGGATGTCCAGTTCATATTTCCGCTTCCTTTTCGGGAGCTGAATTTAATGAAAGAGAAGAAATGCAGTTTGAATGAACTTCTTGGTCATTTCTTCGTTGAAATAAAGGAATCAGAAATCTCCAACTTTGACAAGTATAAAGTTCTGTTCATCTTTGATGGTCTGGATGAGTGTCGACTTCCTCTAGACTTTAAGAACAACGAGACATGTTGTGATGCCACAGAGTCAACCTCAGTGGACGTGCTGCTGACAAACCTCATCAAGGGGAATCTGCTTCCCTCTGCTCTCCTCTGGATAACCTCCCGACCTGCAGCAGCCAATCAGATCCCTCCTGAGTGTGTTGACCAGGTGACAGAGGTACGAGGGTTCAACAACCCACAGAAGGAGGAGTACTTCAGGAAGAGAATCAGTGATGAGAACCTGGCCAGCAGAATCAACACACACATGAAGTCATCAAGGAGCCTCCACATCATGTGCCACATACCAGTGTTCTGTTGGCTCTCAGCCACTACCCTAGAGAGACTGTTGGGTGAAGCAGAGAGAGGAGAGATGCCCAAGACTCTGACACAGATGTACACACACTTCCTGGTATTTCAGACCCAACAGAGGAATGTGAAGTACCTTGGAGACCATGACAGAAATCCACACTGGGATAAAGAGCTAATTTTGTCACTGGGAAAACTGGCCTTCAATCAGCTGGAAAATGGCAATCTGATCTTCTATGAAGAAGACTTGAGAGAGTGTGGCATTGATGTCACAGAAGCCTCAGTGTACTCGGGAGTGTGCACTCAGATCTTCAGAGAGGAGTGTGGGCTGCACAAAGTGTTCAGCTTTGTGCATCTGAGCATCCAGGAGTTTCTAGCTGCTTTATATGTGTTCCTCATATTCAGCAACAGCAATGAGAATCCACTGGTCAAACAGAAATCCTCATCCATGAAGCTATGGTCATCACTGAGACGCACACCTCTGGTCGACTTACACAAGAGTGCAGTGGACAAGGCCTTACAGAGTGAGAATGGTCACCTGGACCTGTTCCTGCGCTTCCTTTTGGGCCTCTCACTGGAGTCCAATCAGAATCTCCTACGAGGCCTTCTGACACAGAAAGGAAGCAGCTCACAGACCAATGAGGAAACAGTCAAGTATATCAAGAAGAAGATCAGGAAGAATCCCTCTCCAGAGAGGTGCATCAATCTGTTCCACTGTCTGAATGAGATGAATGACCATTCTCTAATGGAGGAGATACAAAGCTACCTGAGCTCAGGACGTCTCTCAGAAGCCCAACTCTCACCTGCACAGTGGTCAGCTCTGGTCTTTGTGTTGCTGACTTCAGAAGAGGAGCTGGATGTGTTTGACCTGAAGAAGTACTCCAGATCAGAAGAGGGTCTTCTGAGGCTCCTTCCAGTGGTCACAGCCTCTCAGACGGCACTGTAAGTAGATGGTCAAAACACTGTATTGATACTTGGGCGATGAATATGTGATCACTTATTATGATTTACGGATTAAATGTATGAAACTGAGTTTTTGATCACATGGTCAAAAGTCATTCATTAATTGATTGCACACATATCTTTCATGTTTTATTGACACACAAATATTTGACTTGCTCCATCATGTTCAGTCGCTTTGTGTCTTGACTCCCAATAATGAGGTAGAAAGAGCCAGTTCCAGTCGGAGTACTGAACACTGGTTTGGAGAAATCCACTCCTGACGTTGAATCTGTTTTTAACCTAATGACTATCGCATTCCACTTGCGGTACCACACATACTCACACCGCGTCTCAAATGAAGACTTTTGTTCTGACATTAAGCAAATAACATCAGTAGCGTATATAATAACATGGCTGGTTGTGTTCATAGTTCAGCTAATGAGTTCGTCAGCTTTATTTTAGTGGAAGTGGAATGAGTCAGTTCTCTAGCCAGTGAGTTTACAGTTGGTGCAGTGGGAAGGAGCTCGCCACTCAACTCCAACTGAAAGCTCTATCCATCATTTAAGGCATGACAAGTATGGATACATGATGATCTCACCTTTAAAACTAAGTGAAATGATTAGAAAACATGTTGTAGTGAAATATGTTAAAATACCAAAACAGCCCATGTAAGGGTTTTGGACGAAAATGTAATTATATGGTAATTAGGTGCGGCGAAATGCAATTGGAAATGATAGAACACATCACATAGGTACATTTTAATCTAAGTCAAAATGACTTCATGCTTGTATTTATTCCTCATTCAGGCTGAATGGATGTGACCTCACAGAGAGATGCTGTGAAGCGTTGGCCTCAGCTCTCAGCTCAGACTCCTGCCACCTGAGAGAGCTGGACCTCAGTAATAATGATCTAGGTGACGGGGGGGATAAGCTGCTCTCTGCTGTACTGGGGAGTTCACACTGTCAACTACAGACACTGAGGTGAGGTCTGAGACTATTCTTGTTGTCAGACACATCATTCCTAAGTGTCTGTTACATTATCATTCTATGGAATCAATGATACTTGCACAGAAAGGCTCAATAAGTGAAACAGACAATTTACATTATCTTCCAATCAATTACTGTTTGTCTGTGTGTGTGTGTGTGTGTGTGTGTGTGTGTGTGTGTGTATGGTGACAGGGGTGGCTGCTCTGTCTTCACTCTCTGAATATGTTTGCCCTCCTCAAATCCTGACCATCAGCTCATGGGACTCCACAATACTGCACTAACCCAATAGCTAGCAAATACATGATACCAGACGTAGAAATCCAGTGACTACAAATGTATCCGTGGTTGCTTGCTCCCCTGTAGAGAGCAACTATAACTCTCACTCATGAATTCTTGCACCACAGTGATCGTTTGGCTGCATGTATTTATTTGTGTTCCTCATTCAGGCTGAATGGATGTTACCTCACAGAGAGATGCTGTGAAGCGTTGGCCTCAGCTCTCAGCTCAGACTCCTGCCACCTGAGAGAGCTGGACCTCAGTCATAATGATCTACGTGACGGGGGGGTGAAGCTGCTCTCTGCTGGACTAGGGAGTCCACACTGTCAACTACAGACACTGAGGTGAGGTCTCAGACTATTCTTGTTGCCAGACACATCATTCCTAAGTGTTTGTTACATTATCATTCTATGGAGTCAATGATACTTGTACAGAAAGGGTCAATGATTGAGACAGACAATGTACATTATCTTCCAATCAATTACTATATAACGTGTGTGTGTGTGTGTGTGTGTGTGTGGTGGCAGGGGGGGCTGCTCTGTCTTCACCCTCTGAATAACTTTACTCTCCTCAAATCCTGACCCACCTGGCCTTAGATCATGATACCTGCTCTGCAAAACTCAATGATGGAGACAGAACATTTACATGATCTTCCAATCAATTCCTAAACTCTTCACTGTGATAACACTAGGCCTACCACTTTATTTGTAATCCACCTTTTTCTCTTGTCAACTCTCAGACCGTCATCTTGTGCATGCTCCCTTCACCTAGGACTACTTTCCCCTCCAAAAAGATAAATAAATCAATATAAGCTTCACAATATGAGCGGTCTTCATAATTTCAAAAAAAGCGATGAAGGATACTCTCTTACCTATCTCAGATGAGGTGTTTTTGAGTAACCATTTCATAGGGACAGCAACACATGCACAGTTCAATAACAAGAGGCCGACCTTTAGGTCAGGTTGGCCTTGCAGCTGACTCAGCACATCCCCACCAACAGATATAACCCAGGGGACAGATATTACCGCTGTCAACCTGACTGGCTGTCTTGATTCGTACCGTTACTACATAAAATCATAAACGAGTACAATACTGATCATAAAGGAATCAATGAACAGTGCATGACTTAACAAAATATAATCATCATGAAATGGTCATACTGATTTAAAATAGATTGTTGTTTTGCTATATTGATTATAACAATATCATAAATGACAGATGAGAAATCTGTCTCCCCTCACACTATCAAGGAGGGAGCATGGGAATAAGGCACACAATGCAACAATCATTTATTGTACAGCTTATAATCACATCATCTTCAGCTCTATTTATCATTAAAGGCAGCATTTCAGTGTGTGTGTGTGTGTGTGTGTGGGGGGGGGGGGGGGCACTCTCTGAATACCATTACTCTCCTCAATTCCTGAACTATCTGGCCTTAGATCATCTGATGGGGCTGCACAATAATTCACTAACCCAATAACTAGCAAATCTACCACACTTAGAAAAACAATGACTACAAACCTGCCTGCGATTGGCTTGAATCATGAATTCTTATCATAACGCACCACAGTGATTGTTTGGCTGCATGTATTTATTTGTATTCCTCATTCAGGCTGAATGGATGTCACCTCACAGAGAGATGCTGTGAAGCGTTGGCCTCAGCTCTCAGCTCAGACTCCTGCCACCTGAGACAGCTGGACCTCAGTAATAATGATCTAGGTGACGGGGGGGATAAGCTGCTCTCTGCTGTACTGGGGAGTTCACACTGTCAACTACAGACACTGAGGTGAGGTCTGAGACTATTCTTGTTGTCAGACACATCATTCCTAAGTGTCTGTTACATTATCATTCTATGGAATCAATGATACTTGCACAGAAAGGCTCAATAAGTGAAACAGACAATTTACATTATCTTCCAATCAATTACTGTTTGTCTGTGTGTGTGTGTGTGTGTGTGTGTGTGTGTGTGTGTGTGTGTGTGTGTGTGTGTGTATGGTGACAGGGGTGGCTGCTCTGTCTTCACTCTCTGAATATGTTTGCCCTCCTCAAATCCTGACCATCAGCTCATGGGACTCCACAATACTGCACTAACCCAATAGCTAGCAAATACATGATACCAGACGTAGAAATCCAGTGACTACAAATGTATCCATGGTTGCTTGCTCCCCTGTAGAGAGCAACTATAACTCTCACTCATGAATTCTTGCACCACAGTGATCGTTTGGCTGCATGTATTTATTTGTGTTCCTCATTCAGGCTGAATGGATGTTACCTCACAGAGAGATGCTGTGAAGCGTTGGCCTCAGCTATCAGCTCAGACTCCTGCCACCTGAGAGAGCTGGACCTCAGTCATAATGATCTACGTGACGGGGGGGTGAAGCTGCTCTCTGCTGGACTAGGGAGTCCACACTGTCAACTACAGACACTGAGGTGAGGTCTCAGACTATTCTTGTTGCCAGACACATCATTCCTAAGTGTTTGTTACATTATCATTCTATGGAGTCAATGATACTTGTACAGAAAGGGTCAATGATTGAGACAGACAATGTACATTATCTTCCAATCAATTACTATATAACGTGTGTGTGTGTGTGTGTGTGTGTGTGGTGGCAGGGGGGGCTGCTCTGTCTTCACCCTCTGAATAACTTTACTCTCCTCAAATCCTGACCCACCTGGCCTTAGATCATGATACCTGCTCTGCAAAACTCAATGATGGAGACAGAACATTTACATGATCTTCCAATCAATTCCTAAACTCTTCACTGTGATAACACTTGGCCTACCACTTTATTTGTAATCCACCTTTTTCTCTTGTCAACTCTCAGACCGTCATCTTGTGCATGCTCCCTTCACCTAGGACTACTTTCCCCTCCAAAAAGATAAATAAATCAATATAAGCTCCACAATATGAGCGGTCTTCATAATTTCAAAAAAAGCGATGAAGGATACTCTCTTACCTATCTCAGATGAGGTGTTTTTGAGTAACCATTTCATAGGGACAGCAACACATGCACAGTTCAATAACAAGAGGCCGACCTTTAGGTCAGGATGGCCTTGCAGCTGGCTCAGCACATCCCCACCAACAGATATAACCCAGGGGACAGATATTACCGCTGTCAACCTGACTGGCTGTCTTGATTCGTACCGTTACTACATAAAATCATAAACGAGTACAATACTGATCATAAAGGAATCAATGAACAGTGCATGACTTAACAAAATATAATCATCATGAAATGGTCATACTGATTTAAAATAGATTGTTGTTTTGCTATATTGATTATAACAATATCATAAATGACAGATGAGAAATCTGTCTCCCCTCACACTATCAAGGAGGGAGCATGGGAATAAGGCACACAATGCAACAATCATTTATTGTACAGCTTATAATCACATCATCTTCAGCTCTATTTATCATTAAAGGCAGCATTTCAGTGTGTGTGTGTGTGTGTGTGTGGGGGGGGGGGGCACTCTCTGAATACCATTACTCTCCTCAATTCCTGAACTATCTGGCCTTAGATCATCTGATGGGGCTGCACAATAATTCACTAACCCAATAACTAGCAAATCTACCACACTTAGAAAAACAATGACTACAAACCTGCCTGCGATTGGCTTGAATCATGAATTCTTATCATAACGCACCACAGTGATTGTTTGGCTGCATGTATTTATTTGTATTCCTCATTCAGGCTGAATGGATGTCACCTCACAGAGAGATGCTGTGAAGCATTG
>NC_139654.1:532500-557500 GCF_951799395.1 Argentina silus | reverse complement strand
GCAGAAGCATGATTATCTAGGGCCATTATAACACACGAGTTTGAATGTTCTTTACTTGAATAAAATGTATCTAGCCTTTCAGCTGCAAAATGAAGTGGATTTAAAGCTGTCGATAGGAATAATCAGATTCTTGATATCAGATGGAGTGACACTATTTCCCCAGGTTGTCAGGCTGTGGAGTCCCAGAGGAAGGCTGTGTTTCTCTGGCTTCAGCTCTGAGGTCTAAGCCCTCCCACCTGAGAGAGCTGGACCTGAGCTACAATCACCCAGGAGACTCAGGACTGGCGCTGCTCTCTGCTGTACAGAACGATCCACTCTGTAAACTACAGACACTCAGGTAAAGGCTGAATATGTGGCTGGACGTATCAATGCACAGTATCTATTTTCCACATGATTGTGAGTTTGTCATTCAACCTCTGTGGGTTCTTCTGTGGTTGATATAGTGTGGACCATGGTGGAGAGTGCAGGCTCAAACCTGGGCTGATCAAATGTAAGTCACCAACGCTGTAGAGAATAGGACTGTGATATTACTCAAGAACCAGGGTACAGCAGAGTTCAAACAGAGCACCAGTATTGTATTCATATGTAAATCTAAAATATTAGTAAATGTGAATTGGTTGTATTAGTTGTATAAAACATTAATTAATAAGTAATATTTTGTGATAAAAAGAATGTTGCCATAACAAGATCACATTGTGAATATTGTAAGTTATTCAATTGTATTGATTTGATGATTATTTCTGTCCTCTCAATCAGATGCCTGTGAGCTCACACTGGACCCAAACACAGCATACAGACTCCTCTCTCTGTCTGAGGAGAATAGAAAGGTGACATGTGGGAGAGAGGAGCAGCCGTATCCTGATCACCCAGAGAGATTTGACTACTGGTACCAGGTGCTGTGTAGAGAGGGTCTGACTGGGCGCTGTTACTGGGAGGTAGGGTGGAGTGGGGGAGAGGCTGGTATAGGAGTGACATATAAAGGAATCAGCAGGAGAGGAAGGGGTGATGACTGTGTGTTGGGATACAATGACAAGTCCTGGAGTCTGAGGTGCTCTGATGACAGTTACTCCGCCTGGCACAATAAGAAGAACACTGACATACCTGTCCCCTCCTCTGGCTCCCACAGAGTAGGAGTGTATCTGGACTGGCCGGCCGGCACTCTGTCCTTCTACAGGGTCTCCTCTGACACACGGACCCTCCTGCACACATTCCACTCCACATTCACTGAGCCCCTCTACCCAGGGTTTTGGGTTTTGTGTGAATCAGTGACCCTGTGTAAACTAGTCTCAGGGAGATCACACTGAACACCAAAGGCTCAAAGATGACGGATCATACCATGATGCAGTTGGATAGTGGTGTGTTTTCACTGAGATGTTGGATGTACAGATGTTCCCTCTCCCAGTGTGTAGGGTGTAGGGTGTAGTGCGTAGGGTGTAGTGTGTAGGGTCTAGTGTGTAGGATGTAGTGTTTATTGTTTACTGTGTAGGGTGTAGTTTGTAGTGTTTAGTGTGTAGGGTGTAGGGTGTTGTGCATTGTGTGTAGTGTGTAGTTATATTATTTTTACTGTATATATATATATGTATTATTAAATTCAATAAAATGCATCTAATAGTGAAATAGATTGTAATTGAGTGACAAAAAACAGAAGCTTACATGTTTTTTACTTTTTTTGATGGATATGCAACTGACAGTGAAACAATCCAGATGAATGATTAGATGATCAAATCAGACTGATGATGAACTCTGAGAATAACACAGGAGAGAGTGTCTGTATGTATATAAGAGTTGGTTAGATTGGGTGTTTGAGTTGTGATGCTGGATTACGTTGCTGTGTGTAAGATAGTAGGGAGTGGATGTGAAGACAGCTCTCCTTCTCTGTCAGTACAATATGGACAGTGTCTTCAGAACATCCTAATCTACACAGTGTGTAATTGATTCCTATGCAAATCAGAGACCCTATAAAAACAAAGATATTCATTCCGAAATGACATGAACTATTATCCTTGCATTAAGATGGACTCAATTCAACTTATTGAGTGATTTGTTGATGACATTTTTGCATTTTAACTAATTTTAAGACAAAAAGTCTGAATACTTCTGTTCATGTATTTCTGTATTTCAATTTTAATAAATGTACTGAAATTTCAAAAAACGTGTTTTCGCATTCTGGTGTATTGTGTGTGCATTAATGGCGAATTATTTTAATTGAATCCATTTTAAATTTAGTCTATAACACAAGAAAATGTGTAAAAAGTAAAGGGGTCTGAATACCTTCAGAAGGCGCTGTACATGTTCTGAACTTCACTTTCCATGTATTCCTTCCTTTTTATATAGTAATCATCTAGTACAGTAATATCTCTGCATCATGTGACATTGTGAGGGGCAGCCAAGGTGCAGGCTGCTTTTCCCCTCTCTGTCTGTGGGCTGTGGGAGGCATGGCTCTCATGAGAAGACTTCACCTGTCCCCTGCAGTACCGCTCCCTGCCATGGGAGGCATGGCTCTCATGAGAAGACTTCACCTGTCCCCTGCAGTACCGCTCCCTGCCATGGGAGGCATGGCTCTCATGAGAAGACGTCACCTGTCCCCTGCAGTACCGCTCCCTGCCATGGGAGGCATGGCTCTCATGAGAAGACGTCACCTGTCCCCTGCAGTACCGCTCCCTGCCATGGGAGACTTGGCTCTCATGAGAAGACTTCACCTGTCCCCTGCAGTACCGCTCCCTGCCATGGGAGGCATGGCTCTCATGAGAAGACTTCATCTGTCCCCTGCAGTACCGCTCCCTGCCATGGGAGGCATGGCTCTCATGAGAAGACTTCACCTGTCCCCTGCAGTACCGCTCCCTGCCATGGGAGGCATGGCTCTCATGAGAAGACGTCACCTGTCCCCTGCAGTACCGCTCCCTGCCATGGGAGGCATGGCTCTCATGAGAAGACGTCACCTGTCCCCTGCAGTACCGCTCCCTGCCATGGGAGGCATGGCTCTCATGAGAAGACTTCACCTGTCCCCTGCAGTACCGCTCCCTGCCATGGGAGGCATGGCTCTCATGAGAAGACTTCACCTGTCCCCTGCAGTACCTCTGACCCCCAGACCCCCAGACCCCAGACCTCCAGACCCCCAGACCCCCAGAACCCTATCCCCCAGACCTCTAGCCCTCAGATGGGGGCACCACCTGGTGGTCATTTACTAGTATTACAACAACAGAGAGATTAGAATCCAGCCAGTTAGCAATAAGCACTGAATCCTAAAAACCCAGAAATTGAACCTGAAATATTCTTTATAACATAACAGATCTTTTATAATGGAACAGTGTAATAAAACATCAGTGTAATAGAACAGTGTAATAGAACATCAGTGTAATAGAACATTAGTGTAATAGAACATCAGTGTAATAGAACATTAGTGTAATAGAACATCAGTGTAATAGAACAGTGTAATAGAACATCAGTGTATTAGAACATCAGTGTAATAGAACATCAGTGTAATAGAACATTAGTGTAATAAAACATCAGTGTAATAGAACAGTGTAATAGAACATCAGTGTAATAGAACATTAGTGTAATAAAACATCAGTGTAATAGAACAGTGTAATAGAACATCAGTGTAATAGAACATTAGTGTATTAGAACATTAGTGTAATAGAACATTAGTGTAATAGAACATCAGTGTAATAGAACAGTGTAATAGAACATCAGTGTAATATAACATTAGTGTAATAGAACATTAGTGTAATAGAACATTAGTGTAATAGAACATCAGTGTAATAGAACAGTGTAATAGAACAATGTAATGGAACGTTAGTGTAATAGAACATCAGTGTAATAGAACAGTGTAATAGAACATCAGTGTAATAGAACATTAGTGTAATAGAACATCAGTGTAATTGAACATCAGTGTAATAGAACATCAGTGTAATAGAACAGTGTAATAGAACATCAGTGTAATAGAACAGTGTAATAGAACATCAGTGTAATAGAACATTAGTGTAATAGAACATCAGTGTAATTGAACATCAGTGTAATAGAACATCAGTGTAATAGAACATTAGTGTAATAGAATATTAGTGTAATAGAACAGTGTAATAGAACATCAGTGTATTAGAACATCAGTGTAATAGAACATCAGTGTAATAGAACATTAGTGTAATAAAACATCAGTGTAATAGAACAGTGTAATAGAACATCAGTGTAATAAAACATCAGTGTAATAGAACAGTGTAATAGAACATCAGTGTAATAGAACATTAGTGTATTAGAACATTAGTGTAATAGAACATTAGTGTAATAGAACATCAGTGTAATAGAACAGTGTAATAGAACATCAGTGTAATAGAACATTAGTATAATAAAACATTAGTGTAATAGAACATTAGTGTAATAGAACAGTGTAATAGAACATCAGTGTAATAGAACAGTGTAATAGAACAATGTAATGGAACGTTAGTGTAATAGAACATCAGTGTAATAGAACAGTGTAATAGAACATCAGTGTAATAGAACATTAGTGTAATAGAACATCAGTGTAATTGAACATCAGTGTAATAGAACATCAGTGTAATAGAACAGTGTAATAGAACATCAGTGTAATAGAACATTAGTGTAATAGAACATCAGTGTAATTGAACATCAGTGTAATAGAACATCAGTGTAATAGAACATTAGTGTAATAGAATATTAGTGTAATAGAACAGTGTAATAGAACATCAGTGTAATAGAACATTAGTGTAATAGAACATTAGTGTAATAGAACATTAGTATAATAAAACATTAGTGTAATAGAACAGTGTAATAGAACATCAGTGTAATAGAACATTAGTATAATAAAACGTTAGTGTAATAGAACATTTATGTAATAGAACATTAGTGTAATAGAACATTTATGTAATAGAACATTAGTGTAATAGAACATTAGTATAATATAATCTTAGTATAATAGAAAATTAGTATAATAGAACATCAGTTTTCTTTCCAGTGTTAACACTTCACTTAGCAATGTCATGACAACCCAAATGTGCAGACAGGCCTAGGAGACGAGTTAACCTTGACCCTAACCCTGACTCTGACCCTGACCCTGACCCTGACCCTGACTCTGACCCTAACCCTAACTCTGACCCTGAACCTGACTCTGACCCTGACCCTAACCCTTACTCTAACCCTGACCCTAACCCTAAACCCTGACCCTAACCCTAACCCTAGGGGATGAGTTAACTTTAACCCTAAACCCTGACCCTAACCCTAGGGCTAGTAGAACCATGTAGTTTGGCTCTTCAAACCCACCTCCTCGTTGCTAGGCAACCCCCCCCCTTTTCCCTCCACCGTTCGTATTTTACGACATTTTTTAGAAAAAAATGTTTTATGAAACTCCTTCAAACCACACAATCTCCCCACCCCCTCGTTGCTAGGTAACCCACCATATCCCGTCCCTTTCCGACATTTTCTTTTCCTTTACGACATTCCCTCAAACACACCAACCTCCCTTATTTTACGACATTTACTATTATTATTATTATTATTATTATTATTATTATTATTATTATTATTATTATATCTTTACGACATTTACTTCTTCTTTACGAGAGAAGGGGAGACAGACACCATGGAAACCACCACCACCACCGACACCGGCGGCTCCTCTGGTACTCGTAGCGGGTCCTCTGGGACCGTCTCCCCCGGTGGTACCGTCTCCTCTACCGGCTCTGAGGCTAATGATAACGGGGCTAACTAACGAAGCTAACGAATTTACCTACCGAGTGCAGTGTTGACGGGGTGCTAAAGGCTAATGCTAACGGGGCTAACGAATTTACCTACAGAGTGCAGTGTTGACGGGGTGCTAAAGGCGAATGCTAACTGGCTCTAACGAACTGACCGTGTGTGTGTGTGTGTGTGTATTATGAATGTGATTAAATAAATACTAAATATGTCGTTTTATTGTCATTTTCTGTCTGTCTGTCTGACCTGTTGTTGCCGTTCAGCTCCAGGATTATATCCGCGCCACGCTGTCTCTGACCTGTCTGTCTCTCTATCTGACCTGTCTCTCTCTGTCTGTCTGTCTGACCTGTATGTCTTTTGTTGCCCTCCAGCTCCAGGATTGTATCCGCGCCATGCTGTCTCTGACCTGTCTGTCCCTCTGTCTTATCTGTCTGTCTATCTGTCTGTCTGTCTGTTTCTCTCTGACCTGTCTGTCTCTCCATCTGACCTGTCTGTCTGTTGTTGCCGTAGCTCCAGGACTGTATCCGCGCCACGCTGAGTGACTGGTCCTCCGAGACGCCGTCGGCCGGGGAGAAGGTGAGACTCATCCCTCTCTTCTCTCCCTCCCTCCTTTCCTGTCTCTCTCTCTCTCCCTCCTTCCCTCCCTCCTTTCCTCCTGTCTCTCTCTTCTTTCCCTCCTTTCCTGTCTTCCTTCCTTCCTTCCCTCCTGTCTCTCCCTCCCTCCCTCCTGTCTCTCTCCCTCTCTCCCTCCTTCCCTCCCTCCTGTCTCTCTCCCTCTCTCCCTCCTTCCCTCCCTCCTGTCTCTCTCTCTCCCTCCTTCTCCCCTCCTTCTCCCCTCCCTCCCTCCCTCCTGTCTCTCTTTCTCTCTCCTTCTCTCCCTCATTCCCTTCCCTCCTTTCCTGTTTCCTGTCTTCTTTCCTTACTGTCGGCGGAGGAGAAGGTGAGACTCATCCCTCTCTTCCTTCCTTCCTTCCTTCCTTCGTCTCTCTCTGGATGCTCCACACACACACACACGCACACCCACACACACGCGCGCCCAGAGGCGTCAATGTTTAGTGAGTCAAGTGACAATGTGTGTGTGTGTGAGAGAGAGGGAGACACACACACACACACACACACACACACACAGACACACACACACACACGCGTCAATGTTTAGTGAGTCAAGTGACAACGTGTGTGTGTGTGTGTGTGTGGGTGCTCCTGAGACAGGGAGAGAGAGAGGGAGACACATACACACTCACATACACACACACACACACACACACACACACACAGACACACACACACTCACACAGACATACACACACACACACACACTCACACAGACATACACACACACACTCACACTGTCTGTCTGTCTGTCTCTGACCTGTCTGTCCCTCTGTCTGTCTGTCTGTCAGTCTCTGACCTGTCTGTCTGTCTGTCTGTTTGTCTCTGACCTGTCTGTCTCTCCATCTGACCTGTCTGTCTGTTGTTGCCGTAGCTCCAGGACTGTATCCGCGCCATGCTGAGTGACTGGTCCTCTGAGACGCCGTCGGCCGGGGAGAAGGTGAGACTCATCCCTCTCTTCTCTCCCTCCCTCCCTCCCTCCTTTCCTGTCTCTCTCTTCCTTCCCTCCTTTCTTGTCTTCCTTACTTCCTTCCCTCCTGTCTCTCCCTCCCTCCTGTCTCTCTCCCTCCCTCCTTCCCTCCCTCCTGTCTCTCTCCCTCCCTCCCTCCCTCCTTCTTTCCTTCTCTCCCTCCCTCCTGTCTCTCTCTCTCTCTCCTTCCCTCCCTCCCTCCCTCCTGTCTCTCTCTCCTTCTCTCCCTCCTGTCTCTCCCTCCTTCCCTCCCTCCTTCTCTCCCTCCTTTCCTGTCTTCCTTCCTTCCTTCCCTCCTGTCTCTCCCTCCCTCCCTCCCTCCTGTCTCTCTCCCTCTCTCCCTCCTTCCCTCCCTCCTGTCTCTCTCTCTCCCTCCCTCCCTCCTGTCTCTCTCTCTCCCTCCTTCTCCCCTCCTTCTCCCCTCCCTCCCTCCCTCCCTCCTGTCTCTCTCTCTCTCTCTCCTTCCCTCCCTCCTTCCCTTCCCTCCTTTCCTGTTTCCTCTCTTCTTTCCTTACTGTCGGCGGAGGAGAAGGTGAGACTCATCCCTCTCTTCCTTCCTTCCTTCCTTCCCTCCCTCCCTTCCTTCCTACCTTCCTTCCTTCCCTCCCTCCTTTACTTCGTCTCTCTCTGGATGCTCCACACACACACGCACACCCACACACACGCGCGCCCAGAGGCGTCAATGTTTAGTGAGTCAAGTGACAACGTGTGTGTGTGAGAGAGAGAGAGGGAGACACACACACACACACACACACAGATAGACAGACAGACACACTCACACAGACACACACACTCACTCACACAGACACACTGTGGGAGCCTGGTCGACAGGCGCAACAGTGGGTCAACCAATGAGAATAGAAACAGGCGGAAACAGGGGTTGCGGTGAAATCAACGTAGGGTTTTATTTCTAAGGTGCGGGGAAAAGGGAGAGGCGAAAGGCAACTCAAATCTTCACCGGGTTGGCGGTTGGCGCTACGGCGCTCCGCCGGGTTCTTCTTGTCGTCAGAGAGAGAGAGAGAGAGACAGGCCAAAGTTAGTGGGATATCGGGTCCCTTTCACTGACCTCTTCCTCCGGTCGGTTGGGGGGTTCCTCTCCGTCTTCCAGGCTTTCTCTCCCGTTTGGCTTATGAGACTGGCTTAGCGGGTGTCTGGTCTCGACTCGTTCCTCCAGCCAGTCTGTCTTCAGCTTGTCCTGGGGAGTTTAAAAGGCCTCAGGATCGCCGAGCTGACTCAGCGCACCTGTGAGCGGTGAGCTGAGTCATCTGATTGGTGGCGGAGTCTCCAGGACATAGAACTGGGATAGTACCTCCCATCCAGCACGACACCCCATGGCTGCCTTTGCCTCCCCCTTGTGGCCACCAGGTGTCTCTGTGGGGCACTGCTCACCGGCTGGGCCATCACAACACACAGACACACACACACACACACTCACACACACACTCACTCACACAGACACACACAGACACACACACACATGCCCAGAGGCGTCAATGTTTAGTGAGTCAAGTGACAACGTGTGTGTGTGTGTGTGTGTGTGTGTGTGTGTGTGTGTGTGTGTGTGTGCCCCTGAGACAGGGAGAGAGAGAGGGAGACACACACACACACTCACACATACGCACACTCACACAGACAGACACACACTCACACAGACACTCACACATACACACACATGCCCAGAGGCGTCAATGTTTAGTGAGTCAAGTGACAACGTGTGTGTGTGTGTGTGTGTGTGGGTGGGTGCTCCTGAGACAGGTAGAGAGAGAGGAAGACACACACACACTCACATACACACAGACACACACACACACACTCACACACTCACACAGACATACACACACTCACACAGACACACACAGACACACTCACACAGACACACACACAGGCAGGGAGACGGGGGGGAGGCAGGTTTGGGGGGGAGGGTTGAACAGGGAGGGAGGGAGGTTCTGCTGAGGTCAGCTAATCTCTCTCTCTTTCTCTCCCTCTCTCTAGTTCGACTAGTCTGGTCTGTCTCTAACCTGGACTGCTCCCCCCCCCCAGGCACGCCTGGCTGTCTTTCTGTAATCTGTCTGTCCTGAACCTGTCTGTCTCTCAGACCTGTCTGTCTCTCCAGGAGTCTGACGTCCTAGACTGTTCCACCCCCCAGGCGGCCGAGGCCATCACGCCTGTCTGTCTCTCTGTCTGTCTGTCTCTAACTTGTCTCTCTCTCTCTAACCTGTCTGTCTGTTTACCTGTGTCTCTCTCTCTGACCTGTCTGTCTCTCCAGGAGTCTGACGTCCTGGACTGCTCCACCCCCCATGCGGCCGAGGCCACCATCATGCTTGTCTGTCTCTCTCTCTCTGACCTGTCTGTCTCTCTCTCTCTAACCTGTCTGTCTGTTTACCTGTCTCTCTCTCACCTGTCTTTCTCTAACCTGTCTGTCTCTAACCTGTCTGTCTCTCCAGGAGTCTGACGTCCTGGACTGCTCCACCCCCCAGGCGGCCGAGGCCACCATCACACCGGAGGAGAGGGAGGAGCTGAAGGTGTCTGGTACGCTACGACAAGCTAACGCAGGCTAACGCTACGCTAATGCAGGGTAAGACAGGTTAACGCAGGCTAAGACAGGCTCACGCACGCTAACACACACCACGATAACACATGCTAATAAATGCTAGTGCATGCTAACACCGGCTCACACGCACCACGATAACACACGCTAACCCAGGGCTAACAAACGATACCAGCCCATGATTACACACGACGCGACCACACGTTAACACAGGCTAACAAATGACACCAGCACATGCTAACACAGGCTAACCCAGGCTATCCAACGCTAACCCACGTTAACACAGGCTAACAAATGACACCAGCACATGCTAACACAGGCTAACCTAGGCTAACCCACGCTAACGTTGTCGTTGCAGTCAAGCTGTTCCTGTGCGAGTCGGACCAGTCGTCCATCAGGCAGGCTGTCGACATGGGTGAGTCCTGCCTGTTTGTCTGTCTGTCTGCCTGTTTGGCTGTCTGCTTGTCTGTCTGTTTGTTTGGCTGGCTGGCTGGCTGTCTGCCTGTCTGTCTGTCTGCCTGTTTGGCTGTCTGTCTGTTTGGCTGCCTGCCTGTCTGTCTCTCTCTTTACCTGTTTGTCTCTCTCCTCCACAGCCTGTCTCACCCTCGCCCTGTCGACCAGGAGGACAACATCCCCCCCCCCCCCCCCACACCCAGACCCTCTCGGACCTCTAACCTGTCTTTCTCTCCCTAACCTGTCTCCCTCCCCCCCAACAGCCTGTCTCACTCTCGCCCTCTCCCAACTCGACTCGGTCATCCTGGCGCCCGCCCCCCCCCCCCCCCCCCCCCGGGGACCGACCAAGCCCCCCAGACCCTCTCGGACCTGCAGCCGGCATGGGTTTTCTTGGAAACGCTGGTGGCGTCCGGGAAGGTGGTCGCCATCGGGACGTCGGACCTGGACAAGGGCCTCCTGGAGGAGCTGCACAACTGGGCCCAGGTGGGTGTCTGTCTGTCTTTCTCTGGCCTGTCTGTTTGTCCTGGACGGTGTGTGTGTCTGTCTGTCTGTCTCTCTCTCTCTCTCTCGCTCTATCCCTGACCTGTCTGTCTGTCCTGGACAAGGGCCTCCTGGAGGAGTTGTACGACTGGGACCAGGTGGGTGTCTGTCTGTCTGATCTGTCTGTCTGTCCTGGACAAGGGCCTCCTGGAGGAGCGCTACGACTGGGCCCAGGTGGGTGTCTGTCTCTGTCTCTGAACTGTCTGTCTGTCTGTCCTGTGCTGGGGGTATCTGTCTCTCCCTGACCTGTCTGTCTCTCTCTCCATGTCCAAGGTGAAACCCCACCAGTAACCAGGTCAAACTGAGTGCGTACGCCAACTGTCTGTCTCTCTTTCTCTCTCTCTCTTTCTCTCTGTCCCTGTCCTGTCTCTCTCTCTCTGTCCCAACCAAGCAGTTAACAGTGTCTGTCTGTCTGTCTCTCTCTCTCTGTCCCTGACCTGTCTGTCTGTCCCTGACCTGTCTCTCTCTCTCTCTCTCTCTCTCCCCCGTATCCAAGGTGAAGACCACCAGTAATCAGGTCAACCTGGCGTCCTGTTGTGTGATGCCCCCCGATCTGATGGCCTGTATGTCTCTCTGTCCCTGACCTGTCTGTCTCTCCCTGACCTGTCTCTCTCTCTTCCGTATCCAAGGTGAAGCCCACCAGTAACCAGGACAACCTGGCGTCCTGTTCTGTGATGCCCCCCGATCTGATGGCCTGTCTGTCTCTCTGTCCCTGACCTGTCTGTCTCTCTGACCTGTCTCTCTCTCTCCCGTATCCAAGGTGAAGCCCATCAGCAACCAGGTCAACCTGGCGTCCTGTTGTGTGATGCCCCCCGATCTGACGGCGTATGCCAAGCAGGCGGGGGTCCAGCTACTGACCCACAACGACCCCAAAGGTGGGTGTCTGTCTGTGATCTGTCTGTCTGTGATCAATTTGTCTGGGGGTGTCTGTCTGTCTGTCTCTCTTTCTCTCTCTCTGTCCCTGACCTGTCTGTCTCTCTCTGACCTGTCTGTCCCCCCTCTAACCTAACCTCCCTCTTCATCTGAGCTGTCTGTCTCTCTCTGACCTGTCTCTCTCTCTCCCTCCCTCTCTTTCCATGTCTGTCTCTCCCTCTAACCTGTCTCTCTCTCTCTCTCCCTCTCTTTCCATGTCTGTCTCTCCCTCTAACCTGTCTCTCTCTCTCTCTCTCTCCTTCCAGAGCTTATCTCGGCGGCGGGCTTCCAGGAGGCGCTGTCTCTCTCTCTCTGACCCGTCTGTCTGTCTTTGACATGTCTGTCTCCCCTCTAACCTGTCTCTCTCTCTCTCCCTCCCCCCTCTCCCTCTGAGCTGTCTGTCTGTCTTTGACCTGTCTCTCTCCCCCTAACCTGTCTTTCTCTAACCTGTCTGTCTCTCTGTCATCTTCCAGAGCTCATCACGTCGGCGGGCTTCCAGGAGGCGCTCCGTGAGAGCGCGGCGTTAGCAACGGCGTCCCACGGCGACCCCGACCGCGACGGCTGTGACGCGGCGTCGGCGTGGCGTGGCGCCTCCGCTGGGTCCTGCGCTACGCCATCATCGTCAAGAGCCGCGGCCTCATCAAGGCCAAGGGCTACCTGGTCCACGCCACCCGGGTAGCGTAGCGTAGCATAGCATAGTCTGGTGTAGTCGAGGCTAGCATAGTGTAGTGTAGCCTTAGCGTAGCATCGTGTAGCCTTGGTTAGCCTGGTTAGCGTAGCGCGGACGACACCTTGGTTAAGTTGAAAGACTTAGCTACGGTTAGTAGCTATGTCACATGTATGTAATGTGATGTCATGTATGTAATGCTTATGGAGTTGATGGTGGATTAAATCTGTTCCGTCAGTTTTCCAGCGACTGACAGAGAGCAGAAACACGCTGCATGGCACCATCTGTTGGTCGACTGTCGACAGCACAACACATGAGGCCAATGGAGGAAAGCAGAACCATGTGAGAAGATTTCCTCTTCAGTGGTTGAACCTTTCACACATCTGGCACTCCGGATTGTTTCAGCAGCGTAAAAACAAAATGCATTTTTAAATGTTCCAATGTATTTCTATGGGACTGTTAGGGATAGGAATGTATTTCTATAGGACTGTTAGGGTTAGGAATGTATTTCTATGGGACTGTTAGGGTTAGGAATGTATTTCTATAGGACTGTTAGGGATAGGAATGTATTTCTATGGGACTGTTAGGGTTAGGAATGTATTTCTATGGGACTGTTAGGGTTAGGAATGTATTTCTATGGAACTGTTAGGGTTAGGAATGTATTTCTATGGGACTGTTAGGGTTAGGAATGTATTTCTATGGGACTGTTAGGGTTGGGAATGTATTTCTATGGGACTGTTAGGGATAGGAATGTATTTCTATGGGACTGTTAGGGTTAGGAATGTATTTCTATGGAACTGTTAGGGTTAGGAATGTATTTCTATGGGACTGTTAGGGTTAGGAATGTATTTCTATGGGACTGTTCGGTGCCAACATGTTTGACAACATGGTAAGTTAGTGAGTTTCGTTTCTAGGCACACTAGATCGTATCCAGGGGTAATAGAACATTAGTGTAAAAGAACATTAGTTTAATAGAACAGTGTAATAGAACATTAGTGTAATAGAACATTAGTGTAATAGAACATTAGTTTAATAGAACAGTGTAATAGAACATTAGTGTAATAGAACATTAGTGTAATAGAACAGTGTAATAGAACATTAGTATAATAGAACATTAGTGTAATAGAACATTAGTATAATAGAACATTAGTGTAATAGAACATTAGTGTAATAGAACATTAGTGTAATAGAACGTTAGTGTAATAGAACATTAGTGTAATAGAACATTAGTATAATAGAACATTAGTGTAATAGAACATCAGTGTAATATAACATTAGTGTAATAGAACATCAGTGTAATATAACATTAGTGTAATAGAACATTAGTGTAATAGAACATTAGTGTAATAGAACATTAGTGTAATATAACATTAGTGTAATAGAACATTAGTGTAATAGAACATTAGTGTAATAGAACATTAGTGTAATAGAACAGTGTAATAGAACGTTAGTTTAATAGAACATTAGTGTAATAGAACATTAGTATAATAGAACATTAGTGTAATAGAACGTTAGTTTAATAGAACATTAGTGTAATAGAACATTAGTATAATAGAACATTAGTGTAATAGAACGTTAGTGTAATAGATCATTAGTGTAATAGAACATTAGTGTAATAGAACAGTGTAATAGAACGTTAGTTTAATAGAACATTAGTGTAATAGAACATTAGTATAATAGAACATTAGTGTAATAGAACGTTAGTATAATAGAACATTAGTGTAATAGAACATTAGTGTGAACCAAAGGGGACGTTTTCTTTCCAGTGTTAACACTTCCCTTAGCAACGTCATGACAACCCAAATGTGCAGACAGGCCTAGGAGACGCTGAGAAAATCACCAGGACTCCACTGCCCTCTCTGCAGAGCATCTACCACCGCAGAGTCCACAGGAGAGCCGCCTCCATCCTCAAGGACCCCACCCACCCCCAGCACGGACTGTTCACACTTCTACCCTCAGGCCGGAGGTACAGAAGTGTTAAATGCAGGACCACCAGACTGAAGAACTCCTTCTTTCCCACTGCCATCAGGCTCCTAAACAACCCATAGGAGATTAATATAACCTTACTACCTCAAATAACTGAATTTTCCAGTTTGCATAATTGCACTGCTACATTTGCACTGTTTTATTATTATTATTGCTGCTATTTTATTTTATGCCTTAAATTTTGCTGTCTTGTACATTTGTTTAGTATATATTGTATATTCTTTAGTATTGTATATTTTACATTGGTTGGCATTCTGCGGACAGCAAAGCAAGAATTTCATTGTACAGGGAAACATGTTTTCTACTGTGCATATGATAATAAACACTTTGAATCTTGAATCTTGAATCTTAACCCTGACCCTGACTCTAACCCTAACCCTAACCCTAACTCTAACTCTAACTCTAACCCTGACCCTGACCCTGACTCTAACCCTAACTCTAACTCTAACCCTGACCCTGACCCTGACCCAAACTCTAACCCTAACTCTAACTCTAACCCTGACCCTGAACCTGACCCAAACCCTAATCATAACCCCAACCCTAACCCGAACCCTGGGACGTTCTCTGTCTCCTTGCAGTAATCTAGAGCAGGAGTCCCCAATTACCGGGCTGCGGACCAGTTTCGGCCGTGGATCATTTGGTACCGGGCCGCACAGAAAGAATAAAAACATTTTAATTTGTATTTTATTTCCATTTTATTGACTATCGCAGTCTGCAGGGTGTTTGAAAAATGACCACTTCCATCTGTGCCACTTTTCCACACTTCTCAGTCGCAGTTTTTTTTCCATGCACCGATAAATGAAGCCCACAAGCTAACCCAGCAAAAATGAGTAAAAAACAAACATTGCTGGAGAGATTCTTTGAAAAGGGGGAAAGACTCTATGATGAGACAGCAGAAGACTCCTAGACTGCCAAAAAAAAAGAAAGCTGCATTTAAAAGAAAATACCTAAGAGTCCTACTTAAATTACGGGTTCATCGCAACAGGTGATTGACATGCCCCAAGCCCGCTCTGTATAATATGTGGCGACCGGCTATCCAACGAGGCCATGAAGCCTTCAAAACTGCTTCGCCACGTAGAGACCAAGCACCCTGCATTAAAAGACAAGTCTTTGGTGTTTTTTTTAAAGAAAAAAACGTGAACACGAAGGACAGAAGGCCACCACATCATCAAATGTGTCTGCACTGAGAGCATCATTCTTAGTGGCTAACCGCATTGCCAAGGCTAAGAAGCCCTTCACTATTGGTGAAGAGTTGATCATGCCTGCCGGTAAGGACACTTCGGGTGTCACTGTCTCCCATCACCCCTAGATGGGACCGTCTCGTTGCAGGGAAACAAGCTCAGTGCTCCCACTGATTCTGTATTATGGTGAGTTGAGTCACTTTTACATTATAAATGTAATAATTAAATGAATAATTAAATTATATAATATGCACTTTATTGTGTTTTGTTATGCGCGTGATTCTTTCCCCCCCGGTCCGTGGAAAAATAGTCTTGCATGAAACTGGTCCGTGGTGCAAAAAAGGTTGAGGACCGCTGCTCTAGAGCAGGAGTGCCCAACCAGTCGATCGCGGTCTACTGGTAGACTGCGGCCTGATCCCAAGTCGATCGCGAGGGGTGTAGGAAAAAATGAAAAAAAAAAAGTTTTTTTTATGTGTAACTGTAAACTGTTTTGTTTTGTTGTAGTTATGCGTCGTTGGATATGTTTTGTTTTGTGTGTGTGTGTTATATTTTGTATTAAATGTACACTACAGCCTATCATGAGTCCTTGCCTGCGCACCCTATCAGTCTCTTAAACACGTCCACAAAAAAAAAAAAAGTAGGTCACGTTTAACCTACTGTAGCGCGAGACATGCATGATAGTAAGTTGACAGCTGTCAACAGTAGCTAGCAGCTAGCGATCAGAGCGGTTACGCACTCCTAAACTTTAACATGTCTGAGGGGAAACGAGCCAAGACCTACCATTTTCACCCTGAATGGGAGGAAGATTATTTTTGTGTTTATTCTCATTCAAAGCCTGTTTGTTTGATCTGCAATGCAACGGTGGCGTTGGCAAAGAAAGGGAATCTGGAGCGGCATTTTAAAACGGTACCCGGGAGCTACGAGAGGGATTTCCCTGCAAAAACGCCTTTACGCGCCACAAAAGTGCGGGATTTGAAAGCACAGCTTGCAGCACGGCAGTCAATCTTCACCAAACCGAAGACCCAGGGTAAGGCCGCAACTATTGCTTCCTATCGCGTCAGTCACGTCCTTGCTAAACACAAGAAGCCATTCAAAGACAGCGATATTGTGAAGGAAGCCTTTCTCGAGGCAGCGGATAGCCTTTTTGACGACTTTAAAAATAAAACCGAGATCGTGAAGGCCATTAAAGAAGTGCAACTCTCCCGCAATACGACTACAAGGCGATGTGAGGGAATGGCTGTGGATGTGGAGGAGCAACTGAGGAAGGATATTGACGCGTGAGTGCTTTTCCCTCCAATTTGACGAGTCGACTGATATGGTGGATGTGGCACAATTGTGTGTTTTCATCAGGATGGTTTTTGAAGACATGAGCGCCAAGGAAGAGCTACTCACCATTTTGCCATTAAAAGGACACACCAGAGGTGAGGATATGTTTAATGCTTTCATGGGATTTGTTAGCGAGACAAAACTGCCGCTCTTCAAGCTGATCTCCATCCCAACTGATGGGGCGCCTGCTATGATGGGCCGCACCAGTGGGTTCATTGCAAAGAAAGTGAATCTTTCCCAGATATCCTGAATTATCATTGTATAATTCACCAGCAAGCGTTGTGTGGAAAGATTTCAAATATGAAAGAAGTGATGGATATTGCAATGAAGATTGTGTGTTCAGTTCGGGCCAGGAGTCTGCAGAGAAGGCTTTTCCGTGCTCACTTGGAGGAGAATGATGCTGAGCACACACGCCTTGCAACCAGCTCCTACACTCCTGACTACGAGAAGCTAGCCTCCTCCTCCCAGTGTCAGGTCTCCCACTAAGGTAGGAAGTGATTTCCTTTTTTCAAACTCAGAGTGTTACATTCCCACTCCTACATGTGCGTGTATCCTTGTTGTGTTTTGTGTTTCCTTCTGTTTTTCCCTTACCCTGTCACTCTACATTCAGGTGTCCGTCAGCAATTGGCCATTCGTCCCCATCAGTCATCACTGTTCCTGACCAATCAGAGGGCTGTCCGTGTCCTTTAAAAGCTCCGCTGGACTTCCCCTCGGGAGTCGACCCATTTTCACCGTAGTCTTGTGTTTGCTGTCGACTCACTGTTGCCTGGTTGATCGAAACCTCCGACGTACTTGTTTACATCTAGTTTTCTTTTGTTATATTTACGTCATTGTTTACTTATTGTTTTTCTCATAATTTGTCTGTCTGTTAACTGTACGCCATAGGGGTAAGGTGAATAGGTAAGAGACCCATGGGTTTACATTTCCAACACGTAGGCTCACCTCTGTTACAATTCACCAGGTTAGGAGTGGGTGCCGCCCCATGTATGTTCTAGTCTAGTGTAGCATAGCACTTTAGCATAGCCCTGATAGTATAGCTTACTATTGCACTAGTTTAGGACATCACTTTTGTTTATGATTTCTTTGCTTTGGCACCGCTCAAAAAAAGTTCCCTTTTCTCCTTGGCGTGTGTCTTGTGTTGTGTTTTCCCTGAGGAAACAAATAACTGTACATAGTTGAATTGTGGTTTGTGGTTGTTTAATTCCTACAATAAGTCTGATGTACTACCTTTTTGTTGCGACTCCTCTACCGCCCCTAGACGTAGACGAGTTTTCATCTGGAGTCGTAACACAGAGATCTACCTGTTTTGTATCTGGTTTATTTTTCTGTTTGGTTCATATTAAGGTCAGTTATGGCTATTGCTCATCATGCAGATTGGCGTGTGTGTGTGTGTGTGTGTGTGAGAGAGAGAGCGGGTTTGTGCTACAGCACACTATGCAAACTGGCAACTGTGTGAGAGGAATTTGTCTGTGTGTGTGTTTGAGAGAGGGAGGGTTTGTGATGTGATGTCTAGTGGTTGTGTGACAACAAGAAAAAGTGTTGTGAGGTTAGTTACTGCAGGCTGGAAACGATGTGTGTGGGTTTGCGATGTTGACACTGGACTGGTAGATCTCGGGAGGTTGGCGACTTGAAAAGTAGATCTTGGGTCAAAAAAGGTTGGGCACCCCTGCTCTAGAGGAATTAATTGCCAGCAGAGGGCGCTGCTGTTAAATGTCAATAGTGGCAGAGAGTTTTTCATGATCATTATTTCCTTTTTCTTTGAACAGTTGAGATGATCCCATCTAAGGCTGTTAACAAGGACTTCACCATATATCTGACAGAGAGACGTCTCATCCATGGTTTAGGGTTAGACCAGGGGTGGGCAAACTACGGCCCGCGGGCCACATCCGGCCCGTTTGTCTTTTTAATACGGCCCGCCGAAGATTGGTACAGATTTGAGGGTTGAATATTAATTAAATTACTAAACTGCATTCATTTGACCTTGTCCTGTAATGCCTGGCATTCCACCAGGTAGCGCACTAAGGGGCAGTCATACATTGAGTTGATTTTGCGGAGCCCGGGCTACTCTCTGTTATTACTCTGCTACTGTTCTGAACCCATCTGCAACAATGAGTGGGCCAAAGAAAAGAAAAGTCGACAGTGAGTGCAGAGTGTTTAATAAGGAATGGGAAACTAAATACTTTTTCATTTAAGTCCGGTCAAAGGCTGTATGTCTTATTTGCCAAGAAACCGTTGCGGTTTTAAAGGAATACAACATCAGCCGTCACTTTTCCACCAAACATGCTAATTACGCTAACAACCAGTCAACGCAAGAACGGACAGCTACCGCTTTGAGGTTGGCAGCTAGTTTGCAGGCTCAGCAAAACACCTTTATCCGACAAACTGCCATTCAAGAATCAAGCACGAAGGCAAGTTATTTGCTGGCATTCAAATTAGCAAAGACCAGCAAGCCTTTCTCAGAAGGGGAGTTTCTCAAAGAGTGCATGGTAGAGACAGCAGGTATCTTGTGTCCTGAGAGCAAGAACAAATTTGAAAAAATGAGCTTATCACGCAGGACAGTGACTCGCCGTGTTGAGCTAATTGACGAAGACTTAGCTAGCAAGCTAAACAAAAAAGCGGAGTCATTTACATTATATTCCTTGGCACTGGACGAAAGTAATGACATAAAGGACACCGCTCAGCTTGTCATTTTTATCAGAGGGATTAATGACAATTTTGAGATAACGGAGGAGTTTTTGGCCATGGAATCCCTGAGGGGGAAAACGCGGAAAGAGGACTTGTATGACAGCGTGTTGGGGGTCATCAAGAGGCACAAGCTACCTTGGAGTACACTCGCCAACGTTACCACAGATGGATCGCCAAATCTGACTGGAAAAAACGTCGGGCTGCTCAAAAGAATCCAGGAGAGGGTGAAAGAGGACAACCCTGAGCAGGAGGTAATTTTCCTACACTGCATAATCCACCAGGAAGCACTGTGTAAATCCGTATTGCAGCTTGACCACGTAGTGTAGCCAGTTGTAAAACTTGTTAACTTTATTCGAGCGAGGGGACTTCAGCATCGTCAGTTTATTATGTTTCTTGAAGAAACTGACGCTGATCACCAGGACTTGCTTTACCACTCTAATGTCCGCTGGTTAAGTTTGGGGAAAGTATGAGTGAAACGGCGCCACAGGAGTTGCAGTTGGAACTGATTGATCTCCAATGTGACACCGTCTTAAAGGAGAAGTTCAACTCTCTTAAACTGGATGAGTTTTATGCTTCATTAAGCGCAGCCAAATTTCCAAACATCCAAAAGATGGCACAGAGGATGTTGTTTGGCTCTACGTATGTGCGTGAACAGACTTTTAGCGTGATGAACACCAACAAAGCACCCCACAGATCCCAGTTGAGTGATGAACACCTCAGATCTGTTCTGAGAATTGCCACAACAAAACTAACACCAGACTTCGATGCACTGGTCAAAAAGGGTGATCAACAACACTGTTCCCGCTAAAAGTAAATGTAAGTATTAACCCTGTATTTTTTATGTTTATGTTTGATATGTTTATCATTTTTGATATATGTTTTATGTTTGATATGTATGCATCTGGTGCTGGCCCGGCCCGTCTGTCAAATTTTAAAAGTCAATGTGGCCCCTGAGCCAAAAAGTTTGCCCACCCCTGGGTTAGACTGTAGCTCCATCCTCTCATTCAGGACAGCCCAGGCCTCCTTCTTTCTCTCCTGCAGTCTAACCATGACCTCCATCCTGGTCTCTCCTGATCTATGTCGTGACTGATGGGGTTATGGTTGGTAGAAGACATGGATTATCAGCTTCTGATGCATGGATTGAGTAGAAGCAACAGTACAACAAATGATTTTCATTAAACCTAACCCCTAACCGTATGTTTATATATATATCTAACCTAACCCTATGTATGTGTGATTTAGTCCAGGACTAGGCTAGTTCATGTGTACTTAGCCTGTGCTAGTAGAAACATGTAGTTAGCCTGTGCTAGTAGAAACATGAATGTGTAGTTAGCCTGTGCTAGTAGAAACATTAATGTGTAGTTAGTCTGTGCTAGTAGAAACATGTAGTTAGCCTGTGCTAGTAGAAACATTAATGTGTAGTTAGCATGTGCTAGTAGAAACATGTAGTTAGCCTGTGCTAGTAGAAACATGTAGTTAGCCTGTGCTAGTAGAAACATGTAGTTAGCCTGTGCTAGTAGAAACATGAATGTGTAGTTAGCCTGTGCTAGTAGAAACATGAATGTGTAGTTAGCCTGTGCTAGTAGAAACATGTAGTTAGCATGTGCTAGTAGAAACATTAATGTGTAGTTAGCCTGTGCTAGTAGAAACATGTAGTTAGCCTGTGCTAGTAGAAACATTAATGTGTAGTTAGCATGTGCTAGTAGAAACATGTAGTTAGCCTGTGCTAGTAGAAACATGTAGTTAGTCTGTGCTAGTAGAAACATGTAGTTAGCCTGTGCTATTAGAAACATGTAGTTAGCCTGTGCTAGTAGAAACATGAATGTGTAGTTAGCCTGTGCTAGTAGAAACATTAATGTGTAGTTAGCCTGTGCTAGTTAGTAACGTTCATGTGTAGTTTGCCCATATGCCTGAACTCGTAGAATAGAATAGCTTTTATTTCTCAGGTGAAATTACAAACTGCAAAGTCCGTTCAACAAGTCATATTGTTGTAAAATAAACCTGTAGTACATTTTGATTAATGGAGATGACAGCAGGAGTTCCCTTTATAAAGCCTTTATTACAGACAACAGAGAGAAGAGAAAATGACTTGAGTTTGAGCTGGTCCACTTGGCCTGCTGGCCGGCCGGGTGCTTCAGGGAACACCACAACACCACCCTAACCTAACCTAACCTAACCTAACCTAACCTAACCTTAACCTAACCTTAACCTAACCTAACCCTAACCTTAACACAAACAGGCTTCCACATGTTGGTTAAAGTTACACATATAGTCAGAACGGTCTTTTACTGTTCTGAATTACTGATTAACACACAGTTATCATATATATATATATATATATATATATATATATATATATATCAGACTATTACTCTTAGCAGTAGGTTTTTAAGCATTATCATTAAAACATTCAATCACTTGCCTTTTTACTTAAATCTAAATCTTCATTGTCCGAAGCAAACAATGGAATAGTATTCTCTTCCTGATGATGCCTTTTTACCGGGTGACCTCATTCTTTTGACATCTCAAACTTAATTTAAAATGTTCTTAAACACCAAATATTCTTACTTAGTTCATATTCTTTCAATGCCAAACATTCCTTCATATTTTAGTTTGTATTCTCAGACATTCAATGTGCAAATTCAAGTTTGGATTTAACTTGCCTGCCCCCATGATTGATAGATTAGTGCTTACATTAAACCAGCTACTATTATTATAATAATGTCTTGTCAACCCTCACACCATCATCATAAACTTCACATCATAACAGCAACCTTCATTCAATACCAGTTAGCATCCACTCAAAGTCTCCTTCTGCATTTTACTTCCTACTCTTTGAAAGTCAATCCATTTCCTCATCTTCCAATCGATACTCTCAAACTTTCACTGCAAACATGAAGGCCACTGTTGCGTTGCATGTTCATATACATATTTCCCACCCTGATTGATCGACACAAAGAACACAGACACAGAAAAGCATCCCTTCAGAAATCCCAGACACCGATATAAGATTCAGTTAAAGGTAGACTCAGCGATTTGACGTCACCGCGGGACGTTGGTTGACTTCAGCGATGTTTCAGATTCATCCGAGCAACGGACGTTTCACTAATGATGGATTCCATTGGTGCACGAGCACGGCAGTGGCAGATGGCCATGTGACAAACGGGCTGGCGAGGGAATTGTCTTGCCTTAGGCTTCAACGATCTCTGCCAATATTCACAGGTTACGTCATATCGCTGAGTCTACCTTTAACAACGGATAGAGAGTGTGGTCGGGTAAACACGGTCTTCTAAACACAGTATGGTAAACACAGTCTGTTAAACAGTGTATTAAAGATGAGGCAGTTTACAGACAGGTTTGTCCACTAGATGGAGCAGAGAGCGGATTGGACCACACATCTTCTACCCTATTAGGACGCGGCTCTTGGTCAGGGTCAGGCGAAGGTCAGGGACATCCTGGCTCCAGAACTGCCTCCGGGTCAGAGGTCAAGCGGCTACAGTCCTGGACAGGACACCTTCCAGAATGACAACGTGTCACTTCATTCAACACAAAGGCAACCTGAGGACCGACACACACAACCAGGATTCAGACGGGCATGTGTAACAGAGCTGCAGACTGCTGTATCATATGATGCGGTGAGCTGATGTGTTTAACAGCTATCTAACACACTCTTACCTAATTGATGGCGCTCATCGCCATGGTGATGAAGCTGTGGCTGTGCTGCTGCAGAGATCGCCGTCTCCTTCTATTCTTCACCCCGGAACATGTCTGTGGGAGAGAGACAGTCAGTGAGAGGACACTGTGTCTGTGTGTGTGTGTGTGTGTGTGAGGAGTGATGGCTCCTGGCCTACCGGGGCACAGTTCCCGTTCTTCAGCACACACAGGTGGATGTTGCAGTGCAGGAACACGTCCGAGGATTTGCCAGAGAACTGGAACATTCTGAAGGAGAAGCGGGTGGCGGAGGAGTCGCCGTTGGTCAGAATGTTCACCGTGCTGTCGGCAGGGTTGGCACACCTGGGACATGGACACACAGGACACATGTGTCAGAGCAGCCAATGTGTACCCATCTATGTGTCTGACAGTGTGTGTGTGTGTGTGTGTGTGTGTGTGTGTGTGTGTGTCTCACCCTTCCTTGATGATGTCCCAGCGCACAGTAGCATTTGAGGAGCTTTCAGGCGTGGCCCAGCAGGCGTCAGTCACCATGACGATCTTGCTGTCCAATCCGGTGGTGTTTAGGGACAGGTAGAGCTTCTGGTCCAATCGGACGGCTGCTGAGTCGTTGAGGGGCTGGCTGAACTCGGCGTCGTAGAAGGCTCCCATGGTGAGTTTGTAGTTCCATTCTCCAGAGGACAGGTTCTTGCTCACAGAGCTGGTGAGTTTCAACAAATGAACCAACACACACAGTCAACAAACCTCAAACTCTCCAAATACCAACAGTGAAACTATCAGTCCATGGCTCGGAGTGTGGATGAGGATCTGGTTCTCATGGGCAGCGTGTCCAGTTTGACTGCAACGCTATCGCTAACTCTCCTAGTGATAACACTTAGCCTAGCCTCACCCATAACCCTCTGACCAGACGCTATCGCTAACCCTCCTAGTGATAACACTTAGCCTAGCCTCACCCATAACCCTCTGACCAGACGCTATCGCTAACTCTCCTAGTGATAACATGTAGCCTAGCCTCACCCATAACCCTCTGACCAGACGCTATCGCTAACCCTCCTAGTGATAACACTTAGCCTAGCCTCACCCATAACCCTCTGACCAGACGCTATCGCTAACCCTCCTAGTGATAACACGTAGCCTAGCCTCACCCATAACCCTCACCCATAACCCTCTGACCAGACGCTATCGCTAACCCTCCTAGTGATAACACGTAGCCTAGCCTCACCCATAACCCTCTGACCAGACGCTATCGCTAACTCTCCTAGTGATAACACTTAGCCTAGCCTCACCCATAACCCTCTGACCAGACGCTATCGCTAACCCTCCTAGTGTGTCGGACAAAGTAGTTTCCTGGTTTGTTTGTTTTTTCAAAGTAACAAGCTGTATTTCCATCAACGGTAGCTTTAGTGACGTTCAACTTCCTGCCTCGTAAAGTTGTTGGTAACTGAGTTAAATGGATGTCCAGAGTCGCTTCCCCAACACTGACGATACCAACCTTGACCTTGTTTTAACGCTGTGAACTCCTCTGGCTGGAAGGTATTCTCTCCCGGTAATGTGCATCACATTACACATGTATTACCACAGTGAAAGGCCTGGGTGACCTCACACACACACACACACACACACACACACATACACACACCTGTCTTTGACCTTGATGCCCAGGGCCATAGATTGGGAGGTGTTCTTGGTGTAGGCGCAAGAGAAGTCCAGGTTGGTCTCGTCCATGCGGTGGATGGCCATGGAGG
>NC_139654.1:412500-525000 GCF_951799395.1 Argentina silus | reverse complement strand
TTACATTATCATTCTATGGAATCAATGATACTTGCATAGAAAGGCTCAATAATTGAGACAGACAATGTACATTATCTTCCAATCAATTACTGTGTGTGTGTGTGTGTGTGTGTGTGTGTGTGTGTGTGTGTGTGTGTGTGTGTGTGTGTGTGTGTGTGTGTGTGTGTGTGTGTGTGTGTGTGTGTGTGGTGGCAGGGGGGCTGCTCTGTCTGCACTGTGTGAATAACTTTACTCTCCTGAAATCCTGACCCACCTGGCCTTAGATCAGCTCATGGGACAATACTGCACTAACCCAACAACTAGCAAATGCATTATACCAGATGTAGAAATCCAGTCACTACAAATGTATCCATAGTTAATTGCTCCCTTGTTGAGAGCAACTATAACTCTCACTCATGAATTCTTGCACCACAGTAATCCTTTGGTTTCATGTATTTATTTGTATTCCTCATTCACATGTGGCCTTTCAACTGCAAAATGAAGAGGATTTAAAGCTGCACATGTACATTAGAGAGGAATAATTAGATTCTTGATCAGATGGAGTGACACTATTTCCCCAGGTTGTCATTCTGTGGAGTCCCAGAGGAAGGCTGTGTTTCTCTGGCTTCAGCTCTGAGGTCTAAGCCCTCCCACCTGAGAGAGCTGGACCTCAGCTACAATCACCCAGGAGACTCAGGACTGGCGCTGCTCTCTGCTGTACAGAAAGATCCACTCTGTAACCTACAGACACTCAGGTAAAGGCTGAATATGTGGCTGGACGTATCAATGAGATTAATGCACTGTATCTATTTTCCACATGATTGTGAGTGTGTCATTCAACCTCTGTGGGTTCTTCTGTGGTTGATATAGTGTGGACCATGGTGGAGAGTGCAGGCTCAAACCTGGGCTGATCAAATGTAAGTCACCAATGCTGTAGACAACAGGACTGTGATATTACTCAAGAACCAGGGTACAGCAGAGTTCAAACAGAGCACCAGTATTGTATTCATATGTAAATCTAAAATATTAGTAAATGTGAATTAGTTGTATCCCTTGTAAAACATTTTCAATTAATAAGTAATATTTTGTGAAGTAAAAATGTTATCATAACAAGATGACATTGTGAATATTGTAATTTATTAAATTGTATTGATTTGATGATTATTTTTGCCTTCTCAATCAGATGCCTGTGAGCTCACTCTGGACCCAAACACAGCACACAGAATCCTCTCTCTGTCTGAGGAGAACAGAAAGGTGACACTGGGGAGAGAGAAGCAGCCGTATCCTGATCACCCAGAGAGATTTGAGCGCTGGCACCAGGTGCTGTGTAGAGAGGGTCTGACTGGGCGCCGTTACTGGGAGGTAGGGTGGAGTGGGGGAATGGCTGATATAGGAGTGACATATAAAGGAATCAGCAGGAGAGGAGAGGGTAAAGACTGTGGGTTGGGAAACAATGACAAGTCCTGGAGTCTGTTCTGCTCTGGTAACAGTTACTCCGCCTGGCACAATAATAAGAAGACTGACATACCTGTCCCCTCCTCTGGCTCCCACAGAGTAGGAGTGTATCTTATAAGAGTGTATCTGGACTGGCCGGCCGGCACTCTGTCCTTCTACAGCGTCTCCTCTGACACACGGACCCTCCTGCACACATTCCACTCCACATTCACTGAGCCCCTCTACCCAGGGTTTAGGGTTTGGGGCGATGGCTGTTCATTGACCCTGTGTAAACTAGTCTCAGGGAGATCACACTGAACACCAAAGGCTCAAAGATGACGAATCAGAACATGATGTCATGATGTAGTTTTACGATCACATCAAGCTTCATACACTCAAACTCAAAGGTTGTGATTTTCCACTAAGGTCAAGCCGACACACATGCAGTTGGATAGTCGTGTGTTTTCACTGAGATGTTGGATGTACAGATGTTCCCTCTCCCAGTGTGTAGGGTGTAGGGTGTTTATTAAATTATTAAATTAAATAAAATGCATCTGATAGTGAAATAGACTTGAATAATTGAGTGACAAAAAACAGAAGCTTACGTGTTTTTAAAAAAAAAATAGTTATGGAAATGCAACTGATAGTGAAACAATCCAGATAAATGATTAGATGATCAAATCAGACTGATGATGAACTCTGAGAATAACACAGGAGAGAGTGTCTGTATGTATATAACAGTTGGTTAGATTGGGTGTTTGAGTTGTGATGCTGGATCACGTTGCTGTGTGTAAGATAGCAGGGAGTGGATGTGAAGACAGCTCTCCTTCTCTGTCAGGACAACATGGACATGTTCTGTAATTCACTTTCCATAGATTCCTTCACCTGTCTGTCTATCCAACGCACATGTTGTTCCTTCTCCTGTGTGTGTGTGTGTGTGTGTGTGTGTGTGTGTGTGTGTGTGCGTGTGTGTGTGTGTGTGTGTGTGTGTGTGTGTGTGTGTGTGTGGTCAGAGAGGATGAGGGGAGACACATTTAACTGTGTAATTGTATTGATAATGTCCTGTACTTGTAACATTCAAGCCTCTGTTGTTTTATATTGATTGTTACATTCCTTTACAGTTCAGTCTTCTTCTAGTTGGTACTGTCGGCCATCATGCTTTATGTTAACATGTATAGTTTATTTCCCTCTTCTATTCTCCCATGGACCAAACACAACTCACAAACCTCATTTCCCCCCAAGTGCCTCTGTGTTTTGGTAGTAATGACAGTAACTCTTACCTTCTGCCTCCTCCTTCTCATTCTGATAAAGGCAGCACTAGTCTACTAGCCTGAACTAACCCTGGAGTCAAGGTCCTTCATTTACTACAATGATGATGATGATGATGATGATGTCCATATAAACAAAGTATTTGTGAAACAAAGAGCCGTGTGTCCTCATGTTGACTCTCCACATGGCAGAGAGGCATGTCTTGTTTGCAAGTACACCAGAAATAATACACAATGTACCATAATGGACTGAAATGACCATGTGAAAAGATAGAATCATGTCTAAATAAAGAAAATAACCTGGTAGATAAAATTGATTACGTTTATTTATTTTTGCCATCAATCCTCACACAATGCCCCATAATGACAAAGGGAAAACATGTTTTTAAACATTTTGAAATACAGAAATATGTCAAGTACATAAGGATTCAGTTTAATTTAATACCAGTTTAATTCATAACCAACACACCTGACTTTAATTTCCTCGATTGGGGAATGGCTTTGTGGGTAGTCAGCCATCTTGTTGTTTAAGACCTTGTGGGGGGACATGCAGCGTTCGGCCTGTAGAGGGAGCTACAGCACCGTGGCCAGGGTTACGTCGGCGAGGCTCCGTTGCACACCTGTTGCAAATGAAGCCTCGTTGACTAGATGGTTTAAGATGTTAGGGTTAGATGTCTCGGCGTTCGAGAGGAGGACGGCGACTGGAAAGTGTGTTTGGAGGAGGCTGGACAGCCAACAGAAGAAATAATAACCATTTTTATAATAAACGGGACATTCCCTTACCAACACACTGCGTCCGCCTATCTGTGAGCAAGGGACTTGTTACAGACCTATTCAGATGAATCCGATTTACTGCAACAATCACCAGGATAGAAACAGTTAACTAACTAACTAACTGTTTCTATCCTGGTGATTGTTGCATTAGATCAGATTCATCTGGATAGATCTGGAACAATGGAGGATGGCAAACACACCTGATAATGAATAGTTTCATTATCACTTACACACCTGTATCATTTTTCTGGAATGTCAAACACATAAAATCCATTGGTTGAGTTTAGACAACACTGACCAGGTAGAAGAAAGTTCTCTACAGCAATGTCATGCCATAGGTAGAGATGTGTAACATTCAGAGACAATTGTGCCTTGTTTTTTTATCTTTATTCCCCATGAAGCCAGACCTTGTTCCAGACCTATCCAGATGAATCTGATCAAATGCAACAATGCCTCTTGTTCTGTAATGTGTCATATATTTTATAATAACAAGACCATTTTCCCAAGTGGGTGACAATAAAGCTTTTCTGAAACTGAATCTCAAAGATGATCTTAAAGCGATATTGCAAAGAACCATAGGAGTCCAGTACATAGTAGGCTGTCATTGTAGATGTGTACACAGCAGCAGCTTTCAACACTGGTAGGATGTGGCTTGGGAGGGCAATGGTCTAGGCAGTGTGAGGTCCCATGCACACACATGCACCTGTGTGTGTATGTGATTAGTGTGCATGAACCTATAGTTAGATTGACATCCCTCTAACCCAATCAATCCACCCACTCTCACCTTCAGCCAATGGGCTTCACTGGCAGGGCCAGTATAAAAGGACTGGGACACACCCCCAACAGGTCCTTTGCTGATGGACTCCTTGCTGAAAGCATGTGCATTTTAGCTCTCGCTCTTTTTGAGGTATTTTGTCTATGCATCTGGTGAGTGCTTTTAGTTCTGCAAATCGTGATTTCCAGTCTTTGGTTTGAGTTTTGGCTTCACCAGATTAAAATAGATTCACCCTAACATGTCTTCTGTCTTCTGTTTCTGTCATTTTCCAGTACTCTTTCTGTAAAAATCTAGCCCTGCTACGCTGCCTCAAATGCTGTTTTTGATGGGTGTGATTTAAGAGGTTGTTGACATTTTACATTCCTCCCATGTTAGTCGGCACAGTAGAAGTGTGATTGACTATAGCTAGTTCATACAGTAGAAGTGTGATTGACTATAGCTAGTTCATACAGTAGCATTGGGACTGTAGCTAGTTCATACAGTAGCAGTGTGATTGACTGTAGCTAGTTCATACAGTAGCAGTGTGATTGACTGTAGTTAGTTCATACAGTAGCAGTGTGATTGACTGTAGCTAGTTCATACAGTAGCAGTGTGATTGACTGTAGCTAGTTCATACAGTAGCAGTGTGATTGACTGTAGCTAGTTCATACAGTAGCATTGGGACTGTAGCTAGTTCATATAGTAGCAGTGTGATTGACTGTAGCTAGTTCATACAGTAGCATTGGGACTGTAGCTAGTTCATACAGTAGCAGTGTGATTGACTGTAGCTAGTTCATACAGTAGCAGTGTGATTGACTGTAGCTAGTTCATACAGTAGCAGTGTGATTGACTGTAGCTAGTTCATACAGTAGCAGTGTGATTGACTGTAGCTAGTTCATACAGTAGCAGTGTGATTGACTGTAGCTAGTTCATACAGTAGCATTGGGACTGTAGCTAGTTCATATAGTAGCAGTGTGATTGACTGTAGCTAGTTCATACAGTAGCATTGGGACTGTAGCTAGTTCATACAGTAGCAGTGTGATTGACTGTAGCTAGTTCATACAGTAGCAGTGTGATTGACTGTAGCTAGTTCATACAGTAGCAGTGTGATTGACTGGAGCTAGTTCATACAGTAGCATTGGGACTGTAGCTAGTTCATATAGTAGCAGTGTGATTGACTGTAGCTAGTTCATACAGTAGCATTGGGACTGTAGCTAGTTCATACAGTAGCATTGGGACTGTAGCTAGTTCATACAGTAGCAGTGTGATTGACTGGAGCTAGTTCATACAGTAGCATTGGGACTGTAGCTAGTTCATATAGTAGCAGTGTGATTGACTGTAGCTAGTTCATACAGTAGCATTGGGACTGTAGCTAGTTCATACAGTAGCAGTGTGATTGACTGTAGCTAGTTCATACAGTAGCATTGGGACTGTAGCTAGTTCATACAGTAGCAGTGTGATTGACTGTAGCTAGTTCATACAGTAGCAGTGTGATTGACTGTAGCTAGTTCATACAGTAGCAGTGTGATTGACTGTAGCTAGTTCATACAGTAGCATTGGGACTGTAGCTAGTTCATATAGTAGCAGTGTGATTGACTGTAGCTAGTTCATACAGTAGCATTGGGACTGTAGCTAGTTCATACAGTAGCAGTGTGATTGACTGTAGCTAGTTCATACAGTAGCAGTGTGATTGACTGTAGCTAGTTCATACAGTAGCAGTGTGATTGACTGTAGCTAGTTCATACAGTAGCATTGGGACTGTAGCTAGTTCATATAGTAGCAGTGTGATTGACTGTAGCTAGTTCATACAGTAGCATTGGGACTGTAGCTAGTTCATACAGTAGCAGTGTGATTGACTGTAGCTAGTTCATACAGTAGCAGTGTGATTGACTGTAGCTAGTTCATACAGTAGCAGTGTGATTGACTGTAGCTAGTTCATACAGTAGCAGTGTGATTGACTGTAGCTAGTTCATATAGTAGCAGTGTGATTGACTGTAGCTAGTTCATACAGTAGCATTGGGACTGTAGCTAGTTCATACAGTAGCAGTGTGATTGACTGTAGCTAGTTCATACAGTAGCAGTGTGATTGACTGTAGCTAGTTCATACAGTAGCATTGGGACTGTAGCTAGTTCATATAGTAGCAGTGTGATTGACTGTAGCTAGTTCATACAGTAGCATTGGGACTGTAGCTAGTTCATACAGTAGCAGTGTGATTGACTGTAGCTAGTTCATACAGTAGCAGTGTGATTGACTGTAGCTAGTTCATACAGTAGCATTGGGACTGTAGCTAGTTCATATAGTAGCAGTGTGATTGACTGTAGCTAGTTCATACAGTAGCATTGGGACTGTAGCTAGTTCATACAGTAGCAGTGTGATTGACTGTAGCTAGTTCATACAGTAGCAGTGTGATTGACTGTAGCTAGTTCATACAGTAGCAGTGTGATTGACTGTAGCTAGTTCATACAGTAGCAGAGTGATTGACTGTAGCTAGTTTATACAGTTGCAGTGTGATTGACTGTAGCTAATTTATACAGTTGCACTGTGATTGACTGTAGCTAGTTTATACAGTTGCAGTGTGATTGACTGTAGCTAGTTCATACAGTAGCAGTGTGATTGACTGTAGCTAGTTCATACAGTAGCAGTGTGATTAACTGTAGCTAGTTCATACAGTAGCCGTGTGATTGACTGTAGCTACCTCAAAGATACTCTGCACATCGTGGACATCCTCAAAGATGAGTGGCACATCCTCCACGACCACACCCTGCTCAACGTCCACCAACAGCACAGCCAAGGCCTCCACCTGGACCCGGTCAGCCCTCTCTACATAAGGACAATAATGACATAGAACCACTCAGCATGTGTTGCTAGAATACAAAACAGCATCGCACAAATCCAAAACGTACATGCCTTGCCAAAATGCACGGAGTTGGCTAGCAAGCTAGCTAGTTCAAGCTAAAGGTAACTCTTAGCAACGCCCTTCGACACTGTCAACGGGTTACTTAGCCACCTAGCAGCTAACAATGCTATCATTGCTTCTAACTGGCAAAATAATCATTGTACACACAATTTGGGAGATATGTGTCTACTGTAAAATGTAATTAAATGTCACATACCCTCTTCGAAGTCGCTGTCGCTTTCCTCTTCACGATCGCGAACCTTGCTTCGCGAGTGCTTGGACTGGGGGCAGACGTTTCTACGACAGGTTGTTGGTCTTGTTTTCTGTTTGGCAGGGCTCCCGTTGGGAGGACAGCGACTTCGAAAGCGGGTATGTGATGTTTAATTACATTTTACAGCAGTAGACACATAGTCAACAAATGTGTCTTTATAATGGCATGACACTTTGTCAGTTGGTAGCAATGGTAGCATTGTTAGCTTTAGCTTGAACTAGCTAGCTTGCAAGTCACCTCCATGCATTTTGGACTTGTGCTGTGTTGTTTCACAACAAATATTGAGTGGTTCAGAGAGAGTCTAACTATTGTTATTGCTCATACTTATTCTTCTTTTTCTTATCATTATTATTGACCGGTATACTCCTGCCAGAATCAATAGACCTATGTAGGCTTGGAGGTCTGCCCGATCCAATTCTCTCCACTTGTCCCCAAACACACGCCTCCCCTCCAAGTTTGTCATGTCCAGTAAAGTTTTCTCAATTGATTCTGGTAAAAAAGAGTTGGAAACGTCCTCCTCTGTCTCTGGTTCAATTTCCATCTCCTCTCCATCATCGAAAATATGGTCCAGAGCCTCTCTGACAGACAGTCGCCTTCTCAGTCGCTTGTACATTGTGTTCACAGAGTAAAATGAGCAAGGCACAAAGAAGGCTTTATATATGGGGTCTGTGAGAAGATATGAGACATTGTTTAGTCTGGAAGGTGTGGTTCCCGTGGGGGGATGGGCACATACAGTACGCACAGAAAGAAAGGTTCCCATAAAACAAACACAAAATTGTTTAGTCTGGGAGGTGCAAAGAGAGAGGTTCTCATAACTAACACCAAATTGTTTGCTTTGAAGGTGTGAGAACCAACCGCCCTCTGTGTGTGTGTGTGTGTGTGAGAGTGAGAGTGAGAGTGAGAGTGAGAGTGAGAGTGTGTGCGTGTGTGTGTGTGTAACTGGGCAGATTCACCATATCTCCCTGCCTGGTCCTTGGCTGTAGGTGAACGGAACGAAGGTGAACGTGTCCACGACCGTTGAGGTGGCCTCTGGCGTGTCTGTCAGTAGTAGTGACAGGATGGTGGTCGTCCGTCTCAGCATGTACAACACCACCCTCGAGTACAACGGCGACACCCTGGCCATTTGGAAGGTCGGAGTTCGTCCGCTGGATGGCGTCTGTTCGCACGGTGCTTCCAGCGGGGACCCGGCGAAGTGGAAGAACAGCAACTACGGTTCAACAAGGTAAATGTTGTCAGGTTATGATAGAGTAGCAATCCAGGACACACACACACACACACACACACACACACACACACACACACACACAGTCCTGAGTGATGTACTCACCCCCACTTCCAAGTGATATATCCTCGAACCCCGGGCCATGTTGCTCCTGTGTGTGTGTGTGTGTGTGTGTGTGTGTGTGTGTGTTGCTCCTCCACAGCTGTGCTGCCAACATAACAACTGACATGAGAGCCAACTGCACTGAGAAGGTCAACCAGCTGTGTGGCGTCATGGTTAATAGCAGCGGCCCCTTCGCCGCCTGCCATAACTCCACCCCCCCAGGGCCGTACGTGGAGGCCTGCGTGTTTGACCTGTGCCGCCACGGCCCGGTGGACCGCACCCTCTGCTCCTCCATGGAGGCCTACGCCATGGCCTGCCTGCTCTCTGACGGACAGCTGGACAAGTGGAGGACGCAGGCCAACTGTCGTAAGTCACATTCTCAATGTTTCCTCTCGATGCATCCATTCTGTTTGGGTCGCCTGTGTGTGTGTGTGTGTGTGTGTGTGTGTGCGGTAGGGTGTATGTGTGGTATGGGGTGTGTGTGTGTGTGTGTGTGTGTGTGTGTGTGTGCGGTAGGGGGTGTGTGATTTCTAATGTTACTCTGTCTGCTTATCAAACCCTTCTCTCTCTCTCTCCTCCTCCTCCTACTTCTCCCCTCCTCCTCCTCTTCCCCCTCCTCCCCTCTACCTCCTCCTTCCCCCTCCCCTCCACCTCCTCCTCCCCCTCCTTACCTCCACCTCCCCCCCTCCCCTCCACCTCCTCCTCCTCCCCTCCTCCTCCTCCTCCACCTCCCCCTCCTCCTCCCCCTCCCTCAGCATCCAGAGACCCCTGCCTGGACATGGACTGTGCTGACCATGAGTTCTGTGGGGAGAGGAACGGTGAATCTGTCTGCCTCTGTCGCCGTAGTTACCTGGACTCTGTCAAGGAGAGGGGTCCTTTTGGTATGTGCATTATCCCAAACCCTGTGTGACCACTCTACTAAATGTGTTTGAACAGTGTGTGTGTGTGTGTGTTTTCTTGATTACCTGTATTTGTATATGTGTGTGTGTGTTTTCTTGATTAACCTCTCTCTGTGCATGTGTGTGTGTGTGTGTGTGTGTGTGTGTGTGTGTGTGTGTGTGTGTGTGTGCACGCCTCTCTTTAAAGATCCGTTAACAAGCTGCAGTGGGAGTTCTGCCAGCTTGTCTCTGGAACGCTGTCGTCTGGTTGAGGCAGACTTTGATTACAAGACTCTGCACCTCAACGACCCAAGCTGCATCGGGATGTTAGAGAAGGGCGTTGTGGTGTACCGCTTCGACAACCACAACCACAGCTGCGGCACTCTGCTCACGGTACCAAAACACACATCAAACATCCATAGATGTTTATGGGTTCTAACCAGGGGTTCTGGCCAGGCTGGGGTTCTAACCAGGCTGGGGTTCTAACCAGGGGTTCTGGCCAGGCTGGGGTTCTAGCCAGGCTGGGGTTCTAGCCAGGCTGGGGTTCTAACCAGGCTGGGATTCTAGCCAGGTCGGGGTTCTAACCAGGCTGGGGTTCTAGCCAGGCTGGGGTTCTAGCCAGGTTGGGGTTCTAGCCAGGCTGGGGTTCGAGCCAGGCTGGGGTTCTAACCAGGCTGGGGGTCAGTGAGTGAAGCCCCTCTCTCCCCTCTCCACAGTCCAACAACACTCACATCATCTACAAGAACTCCGTCCAGAGGAACTACAACTCCTCCATGGCCATCCACCGCATGGACGAGACCAACCTGGACTTCTCTTGCGCCTACACCAAGAACACCTCCCAATCTATGGCCCTGGGCATCAAGGTCAAAGACAGGTGTGTGTATGTGTGTGTGTGTGTGTGTGTGTGTGTGTGTGTGTGTGTGTGTGTGTGTGTGTGTGTGTGTGAGGTCACCCAGGCCTTTCACTGTGGTAATACATGTGTAATGTGATGCACATTACCGGGAGAGAATACCTTCCAGCCAGAGGAGTTCACAGCGTTAAAACAAGGTCAAGGTTGGTATCGTCAGTGTTGGGGAAGCGACTCTGGACATCCATTTAACTCAGTTACCAACAACTTTACGAGGCAGGAAGTTGAACGTCACTAAAGCTACCGTTGATGGAAATACAGCTTGTTACTTTGAAAAAACAAACAAACCAGGAAACTACTTTGTCCGACACACTAGGAGGGTTAGCGATAGCGTCTGGTCAGAGGGTTATGGGTGAGGCTAGGCTAAGTGTTATCACTAGGAGAGTTAGCGATAGCGTCTGGTCAGAGGGTTATGGGTGAGGCTAGGCTAAGTGTTATCACTAGGAGGGTTAGCGATAGCGTCTGGTCAGAGGGTTATGGGTGAGGCTAGGCTACGTGTTATCACTAGGAGGGTTAGCGATAGTGTTGCAGTCAAACTGGACACGCTGCCCATGAGAACCAGATCCTCATCCACACTCCGAGCCATGGACTGATAGTTTTACTGTTGGTATTTGGAGAGTTTGAGGTTTGTTGACTGTGTGTGTTGGTTCATTTGTTGAAACTCACCAGCTCTGTGAGCAAGAACCTGTCCTCTGGAGAATGGAACTACAAACTCACCATGGCAGCCTTCTACGACGCCGAGTTCAGCCAGCCCCTCAACGACTCAGCAGCCGTCCGATTGGACCAGAAGCTCTACCTGTCCCTAAACACCACCGGATTGGACAGCAAGATCGTCATGGTGACTGACGCCTGCTGGGCCACGCCTGAAAGCTCCTCAAATGCTACTGTGCGCTGGGACATCATCAAGGAAGGGTGAGACACACACACACACACACACACACACACACACACATTGTCAGACACATAGTTGGGTACACATTGGCTGCTCTGACACATGTGTCCTGTGTGTCCATGTCCCAGGTGTGCCAACCCTGCCGACAGCACGGTGAACATTCTGACCAACGGTGACTCCTCCGCCACCCGCTTCTCCTTCAGAATGTTCCAGTTCTCTGGCAAATCCTCGGACGTGTTCCTGCACTGCAACATCCACCTGTGTGTGCTGAAGAACGGGAACTGTGCCCCGGTAGGCCAGGAGCCATCACTCCTCACACACACACACACACACACACAGACACAGTGTCCTCTCACTGACTGTCTCTCTCCCACAGACATGTTCCGGGGTGAAGAATAGAAGGAGACGGCGATCTCTGCAGCAGCACAGCCACAGCTTCATCACCATGGCGATGAGCGCCATCAATTAGGTAAGAGTGTGTTAGATAGCTGTTAAACACATCAGCTCACCGCATCATATGATACAGCAGTCTGCAGCTCTGTTACACATGCCCGTCTGAATCCTGGTTGTGTGTGTCGGTCCTCAGGTTGCCTTTGTGTTGAATGAAGTGACACGTTGTCATTCTGGAAGGTGTCCTGTCCAGGACTGTAGCCGCTTGACCTCTGACCCGGAGGCAGTTCTGGAGCCAGGATGTCCCTGACCTTCGCCTGACCCTGACCAAGAGCCGCGTCCTAATAGGGTAGAAGATGTGTGGTCCAATCCGCTCTCTGCTCCATCTAGTGGACAAACCTGTCTGTAAACTGCCTCATCTTTAATACACTGTTTAACAGACTGTGTTTACCATACTGTGTTTAGAAGACCGTGTTTACCCGACCACACTCTCTATCCGTTGTTAAAGGTAGACTCAGCGATATGACGTAACCTGTGAATATTGGCAGAGATCGTTGAAGCCTAAGGCAAGACAATTCCCTCGCCAGCCCGTTTGTCACATGGCCATCTGCCACTGCCGTGCTCGTGCACCGATGGAATCCATCATTAGTGAAACGTCCGTTGCTCGGATGAATCTGAAACATCGCTGAAGTCAACCAACGTCCCGCGTTGACGTCATATCGCTGAGTCTACCTTTAACTGAATCTTATATCGGTGTCTGGGGTTTCTGAAGGGATGCTTTTCTGTGTCTGTGTTCATTGCATCGATCGATCAGGGCGGGAAATATGTATATGAACATGCAATGCAACAGTGGCCTTCATGTTTGCAGTGAAAGTTTGAGAGTATCGATCGGAAGATGAAGAAATGGATTGACTTTCAAAGAGTAGGAAGTAAAATGCAGAAGGAGACTTTGAGTGGATGCTAACTGGTATTGAATGAATGTTGCTGTTATGATGTGAAGTTTATGATGATGGTGTGAGGGTTGACAAGACATTATTATAATAACAGTAGCTGGTTTAATGTAAGTATGTTTCTATCAATCATGGGGGCAGGCAAGTTAAATCCAAACTTAGGATGTTTTGCACAAATTTGCACATTGAAAGTCTGAGAATACAAACTAAAATATGAAGGAATGGTTTGGCATTGAAAGAATATGAACTAAGTAAGAATATTTGGTGTTTAAGAACATTTTAAATGAAGTTTGAGATGTCAAAAGAATGAGGTCACCCGGTAAAAAGACATCATCAGGAAGAGAACACTATTCCATTGTTTGCTTCAGACAATTCAAATTCAAATTCAAAGTGTTTATTATCATATGCACAGTAGAAAACATGTTTCCCTGTACAATGAAATTCTTGCTTTGCTGTCCGCAGAATGCCAACCAATGTAAAATATACAATACTAAAGAATATACAATATATACTAAACAAATGTACAAGACAGCAAAATTTAAGGCATAAAATAAAATAGCAGCAATAATAATAATAAAACAGTGCAAATGTAGCAGTGCAATTATGCAAACTGGAAAATTCAGTTATTTGAGGTAGTAAGGTTATATTAATCTCCTATGGGTTGTTTAGGAGCCTGATGGCAGTGGGAAAGAAGGAGTTCTTCAGTCTGGTGGTCCTGCATTTAACACTTCTGTACCTCCGGCCTGAGGGTAGAAGTGTGAACAGTCCGTGCTGGGGGTGGGTGGGGTCCTTGAGGATGGAGGCGGCTCTCCTGTGGACTCTGCGGTGGTAGATGCTCTGCAGAGAGGGCAGTGGAGTCCTGGTGATTTTCTCAGCGTCTCCTAGGCCTGTCTGCACATTTGGGTTGTCATGACGTTGCTAAGGGAAGTGTTAACACTGGAAAGAAAACGTCCCCTTTGGTTCACACTAATGTTCTATTACACTAATGTTCTATTATACTAATGTTCTATTACACTAATGTTCTATTAAACTAACGTTCTATTACACTAATGTTCTATTACACTAACGTTCTATTACACTGTTCTATTACACTAATGTTCTATTATACTAATGTTCTATTACACTAATGTTCTATTAAACTAACGTTCTATTACACTAATGTTCTATTACACTAACGTTCTATTACACTGTTCTATTACACTAATGTTCTATTACACTAATGTTCTATTACACTAATGTTCTATTACACTAACGTTCTATTACACTGTTCTATTACACTAATGTTCTATTACACTAATGTTCTATTACACTAATGTTCTATTATACTAACGTTCTATTACACTAATGTTCTATTATACTAATGTTCTATTACACTGTTCTATTACACTAATGTTCTATTACACTGATGTTCTATTACACTAATGTTCTATTACACTAATGTTCTATTACCCCTGGATACGATCTAGTGTGCCTAGAAACGAAACTCACTAACTTACCATGTTGTCAAACATGTTGGTACCGAACAGTCCCATAGAAATACATTCCTAACCCTAACAGTTCCATAGAAATACATTCCTAACCCTAACAGTTCCATAGAAATACATTCCTATCCCTAACAGTCCCATAGAAATACATTCCTAACCCTAACAGTCCCATAGAAATACATTCCTAACCCTAACAGTCCCATAGAAATACATTCCTAACCCTAACAGTCCCATAGAAATACATTCCTAACCCTAACAGTCCCATAGAAATACATTCCTATCCCTAACAGTCCCATAGAAATACATTCCTAACCCTAACAGTCCCATAGAAATACATTCCTATCCCTAACAGTCCCATAGAAATACATTCCTAACCCTAACAGTCCCATAGAAATACATTCCTATCCCTAACAGTCCCATAGAAATACATTGGAACATTTAAAAATGCATTTTGTTTTTACGCTGCTGAAACAATCCGGAGTGCCAGATGTGTGAAAGGTTCAACCACTGAAGAGGAAATCTTCTCACATGGTTCTGCTTTCCTCCATTGGCCTCATGTGTTGTGCTGTCGACAGTCGACCAACAGATGGTGCCATGCAGCGTGTTTCTGCTCTCTGTCAGTCGCTGGAAAACTGACGGAACAGATTTAATCCACCATCAACTCCATAAGCATTACATACATGACATCACATTACATACATGTAACTTAGCTACTAACCGTAGCTAAGTCTTTCAACTTAACCAAGGTGTCGTCCGCGCTACGCTAACCAGGCTAACCAAGGCTACACGATGCTACGCTAAGGCTACACTACACTATGCTAGCCTCGACTACACTAGACTATGCTATGCTACGCTACGCTACCCGGGTGGCGTGGACCAGGTAGCCCTTGGCCTTGATGATGCCGCGGCTCTTGACGATGATGGCGGAGCGCAGGACCCAGCGGAGGCGCCACGCCACGCCGACGCCGCGTCACAGCCGTCGCGGTCGGGGTCGCCGTGGGATGCCGTTGCTAACGCCGCGCTCTCACGGAGCGCCTCCTGGAAGCCCACCGACGTGATGAGCTCTGGAAGACGACAGAGAGACAGACAGGTTAGAGAAAGACAGGTTAGGGGGAGAGAGACAGGTCAAAGACAGACAGACAGCTCAGAGGGAGAGGAGGGAGGGAGAGAGAGAGAGACAGGTTAGAGGGGAGACAGACATGTCAAAGACAGACAGATAGACAGACCGGTCAGAGAGAGAGAGACAGCGCCTCCTGGAAGCCCGCCGCCGAGATAAGCTCTGGAAGGAGAGAGAGAGAGAGAGAGACAGGTTAGAGGGAGAGACAGACATGGAAAGAGAGGGAGAGAGAGAGAGAGACAGGTTAGAGGGAGAGACAGACGTGGAAAGAGAGGGAGGGAGAGAGAGAGACAGGTCAGAGAGAGACAGACAGCTCAGATGAAGAGGGAGGTTAGGTTAGAGGGGGGACAGACAGGTCAGAGAGAGACAGACAGGTCAGGGACAGAGAGAGAGAAAGAGAGACAGACAGACAGACACCCCCAGACAAATTGATCACAGACAGACAGATCACAGACAGACACCCACCTTTGGGGTCGTTGTGGGTCAGTAGCTGGACCCCCACCTGCTTGGCATACGCCGTCAGATCGGGGGGCATCACACAACAGGACGCCAGGTTGACCTGGTTGCTGATGGGCTTCACCTTGGATACGGGAGAGAGAGAGACAGGTCAGAGAGACAGACAGGTCAGGGACAGAGAGACAGACAGGCCATCAGATCGGGGGGCATCACAGAACAGGACGCCAGGTTGACCTGGTTACTGGTGGGCTTCACCTTGGATACGGAAGAGAGAGAGACAGGTCAGGGAGAGACAGACAGGTCAGGGACAGAGAGACATACAGGCCATCAGATCGGGGGGCATCACACAACAGGACGCCAGGTTGACCTGATTACTGGTGGTCTTCACCTTGGATACGGGGGAGAGAGAGAGAGAGAGAGAGAGACAGGTCAGGGACAGACAGACAGGTCAGGGACAGAGAGAGAGAGACAGACAGACAGACACTGTTAACTGCTTGGTTGGGACAGAGAGAGAGAGACAGGACAGGGACAGAGAGAAAGAGAGAGAGAGAAAGAGAGACAGACAGTTGGCGTACGCACTCAGTTTGACCTGGTTACTGGTGGGGTTTCACCTTGGACATGGAGAGAGAGACAGACAGGTCAGGGAGAGACAGATACCCCCAGCACAGGACAGACAGACAGACAGTTCAGAGACAGAGACAGACACCCACCTGGGCCCAGTCGTAGCGCTCCTCCAGGAGGCCCTTGTCCAGGACAGACAGACAGATCAGACAGACAGACACCCACCTGGTCCCAGTCGTACAACTCCTCCAGGAGGCCCTTGTCCAGGACAGACAGACAGGTCAGGGATAGAGCGAGAGAGAGAGAGAGACAGACAGACAGACACACACACCGTCCAGGACAAACAGACAGGCCAGAGAAAGACAGACAGACACCCACCTGGGCCCAGTTGTTCAGCTCCTCCAGGAGGCCCTTGTCCAGGTCCGACGTCCCGATGGCGACCACCTTCCCGGACGCCACCAGCGTTTCCAAGAAAACCCATGCCGGCTGCAGGTCCGAGAGGGTCTGGGGGGCGTGGGGGGGGCGCCAGGATGACCGAGTCGAGTTGGGAGAGGGCGAGAGTGAGACAGGCTGTTGGGGGGGAGGGAGACAGGTTAGGGAGAGAAAGACAGGTTAGAGGTCCGAGAGGGTCTGGGTGTGGGGGGGGGGGGGGATGTCCTCCTGGTCGACAGGGCGAGGGTGAGACAGGCTGTGGAGGGGAGAGACAAACAGGTAAAGAGAGAGACAGACAGGCAGGCAGCCAAACAGACAGACAGCCAAACAGGCAGACAGACAGACAGGCAGACAGCCAGCCAGCCAGCCAAACAAACAGACAGACAAGCAGACAGCCAAACAGGCAGACAGACAGACAAACAGGCAGGACTCACCCATGTCGACAGCCTGCCTGATGGACGACTGGTCCGACTGGCACAGGAACAGCTTGACTGCAACGACAACGTTAGCGTGGGTTAGCCTAGGTTAGCCTGTGTTAGCATGTGCTGGTGTCATTTGTTAGCCTGTGTTAACGTGGGTTAGCGTTGGTTAGCCTGGGTTAGCCTGTGTTAGCATGTGCTGGTGTCATTTGTTAGCCTGTGTTAACGTGTGGTCGCGTCGTGTGTAATCATGGGCTGGTATCGTTTGTTAGCCCTGGGTTAGCGTGTGTTATCGTGGTGCGTGTGAGCCGGTGTTAGCATGCACTAGCATTTATTAGCATGTGTTATCGTGGTGTGTGTTAGCGTGCGTGAGCCTGTCTTAGCCTGCGTTAACCTGTCTTACCCTGCATTAGCGTAGCGTTAGCCTGCGTTAGCTTGTCGTAGCGTACCAGACACCTTCAGCTCCTCCCTCTCCTCCGGTGTGATGGTGGCCTCGGCCGCCTGGGGGGTGGAGCAGTCCAGGACGTCAGACTCCTGGAGAGACAGACAGGTTAGAGACAGACAGGTTAGAGAAAGACAGGTGAGAGAGAGACAGGTAAACAGACAGACAGGTTAGAGAGAGAGAGACAGACAGGTCAGAGAGAGAGAGACAGACAAGCATGATGGTGGCCTCGGCCGCATGGGGGGTGGAGCAGTCCAGGACGTCAGACTCCTGGAGAGACAGACAGGTCAGAGAGAGAGACACAGGTAAACAGACAGACAGGTTAGAGAGAGAGAGACAAGTTAGAGACAGACAGACAGAGAGACAGACAGGCGTGATGGCCTCGGCCGCGTGGGGGGTGGAACAGTCTAGGACGTCAGACTCCTGGAGAGACAGACAGGTCTGAGAGACAGACAGGTTCAGGACAGACAGATTACAGAAAGACAGACAGGGGTGCCTGGGAGGGGGGAGCAGTCCAGGTTAGAGACAGACCAGACTAGTCGAACTAGAGAGAGGGAGAGAAAGAGAGAGAGATTAGCTGACCTCAGCAGAACCTCCCTCCCTCCCTGTTCAACCCTCCCCCCCAAACCTGCCTCCCCCCCGTCTCCCTGCCTGTGTGTGTGTCTGTGTGAGTGTGTCTGTGTATGTCTGTGTGAGTGTGTGTATGTCTGTGTGAGTGTGTGAGTGTGTGTGTGTGTGTCTGTGTGTATGTGAGTGTGTGTGTGTCTTCCTCTCTCTCTCCCTGTCTCAGGAGCACCCACCCACCCACACACACACACACACACACACACACACACACACACACACACGTTGTCACTTGACTCACTAAACATTGACGCCTCTGGGCATGTGTGTGTATGTGTGAGTGTCTGTGTGAGGGTGTGTCTGTCTGTGTGAGTGTGCGTATGTGTGAGTGTGTGTGTGTGTCTCCCTCTCTCTCTCCCTGTCTCAGGAGCACCCACCCACACACACACACACACACACACACACACACGTTGTCACTTGACTCACTAAACATTGACGCCTCTGGGCATGTGTGTGTGTCTGTGTGTGTCTGTGTGAGTGAGTGTGTGTGTGAGTGTGTGTGTGTGTGTGTCTGTGTGTTGTGATGGCCCAGCCGGTGAGCAGTGCCCCACAGAGACACCTGGTGGCCACAAGGGGGAGGCAAAGGCAGCCATGGGGTGTCGTGCTGGATGGGAGGTACTATCCCAGTTCTATGTCCTGGAGACTCCGCCACCAATCAGATGACTCAGCTCACCGCTCACAGGTGCGCTGAGTCAGCTCGGCGATCCTGAGGCCTTTTAAACTCCCCAGGACAAGCTGAAGACAGACTGGCTGGAGGAACGAGTCGAGACCAGACACCCGCTAAGCCAGTCTCATAAGCCAAACGGGAGAGAAAGCCTGGAAGACGGAGAGGAACCCCCCAACCGACCGGAGGAAGAGGTCAGTGAAAGGGACCCGATATCCCACTAACTTTGGCCTGTCTCTCTCTCTCTCTCTGACGACAAGAAGAACCCGGCGGAGCGCCGTAGCGCCAACCGCCAACCCGGTGAAGATTTGAGTTGCCTTTCGCCTCTCCCTTTTCCCCGCACCTTAGAAATAAAACCCTACGTTGATTTCACCGCAACCCCTGTTTCCGCCTGTTTCTATTCTCATTGGTTGACCCGCTGTTGCGCCTGTCGACCAGGCTCCCACAGTGTGTCTGTGTGAGTGAGTGTGTGTGTCTGTGTGAGTGTGTCTGTCTGTCTATCTGTGTGTGTGTGTGTGTGTGTGTGTCTCCCTCTCTCTCTCTCACACACACACGTTGTCACTTGACTCACTAAACATTGACGCCTCTGGGCGCGCGTGTGTGTGGGTGTGCGTGTGTGTGTGGAGCATCCAGAGAGAGACGAAGTAAAGGAGGGAGGGAAGGAAGGAAGGTAGGAAGGAAGGGAGGGAGGGAAGGAAGGAAGGAAGGAAGAGAGGGATGAGTCTCACCTTCTCCTCCGCCGACAGTAAGGAAAGAAGAGAGGAAACAGGAAAGGAGGGAAGGGAAGGAGGGAGGGAAGGAGAGAGAGAGAGAGACAGGAGGGAGGGAGGGAGGGAGAGAGAGAGACAGGAGGGAGGGGAGAAGGAGGGGAGAAGGAGGGAGAGAGAGAGACAGGAGGGAGGGAGGGAGAGAGAGAGACAGGAGGGAGGGAAGGAGGGAGAGAGGGAGAGAGACAGGAGGGAGGGAGGGAGGGAGAGACAGGAGGGAAGGAAGGAAGGAAGACAGGAAAGGAGGGAGAGAAGGAGGGAGGGAAGGAGGGAGAGACAGGAGGGAGAGAAGGAGAGAGAGACAGGAGGGAGGGAGGGAGAGAAGGGGGGAGGGAAGGAGAGAGAGAGAGAGACAGGAGGGAGGGAGAGAAGGAAAGAAGGAGGGAGGGAGGGAGGGAGAGAGACAGGAGGGAGGGAAGGAGGGAGGGAGAGAGACAGGAGGGAGGGAGAGACAGGAGGGAAGGAAGTAAGGAAGACAAGAAAGGAGGGAAGGAAGAGAGAGACAGGAAAGGAGGGAGGGAGGGAGGGAGAGAAGAGAGGGATGAGTCTCACCTTCTCCCCGGCCGACGGCGTCTCAGAGGACCAGTCACTCAGCATGGCGCGGATACAGTCCTGGAGCTACGGCAACAACAGACAGACAGGTCAGATGGAGAGACAGACAGGTCAGAGACAAACAGACAGACAGACAGACAGGTCAGAGACTGACAGACAGACAGACAGAGGGACAGACAGGTCAGAGACAGACAGACAGACAGTGTGAGTGTGTGTGTGTATGTCTGTGTGAGTGTGTGTGTGTGTGTGTATGTCTGTGTGAGTGTGTGTGTGTCTGTGTGTGTGTGTGTGTGTGTGTGTGTGTGTGTATGTGAGTGTGTATGTGTCTCCCTCTCTCTCTCCCTGTCTCAGGAGCACCCACACACACACACACACACACACGTTGTCACTTGACTCACTAAACATTGACGCGCGTGTGTGTGTGTGTGTGTGTCTGTGTGTGTGTGTGTGTGTGTGTGTGTGTGTGTCTCCCTCTCTCTCACACACACACACATTGTCACTTGACTCACTAAACATTGACGCCTCTGGGCGCGCGTGTGTGTGGGTGTGCGTGTGTGTGTGTGTGGAGCATCCAGAGAGAGACGAAGGAAGGAAGGAAGGAAGGAAGAGAGGGATGAGTCTCACCTTCTCCTCCGCCGACAGTAAGGAAAGAAGACAGGAAACAGGAAAGGAGGGAAGGGAATGAGGGAGAGAAGGAGAGAGAGAGAGAGAGACAGGAGGGAGGGAGGGAGGGAGGGAGGGGAGAAGGAGGGGAGAAGGAGGGAGAGAGAGAGACAGGAGGGAGGGAAGGAGGGAGAGAAGGAGGGAGGGAAGGAGAGAGAGACAGGAGGGAGGGAGGGAGGGAGGGAGGGGAGAAGGAGGGGAGAAGGAGGGAGAGAGAGAGACAGGAGGGAGGGAAGGAGGGAGAGAGAGAGGAGGGAGGGAAGGAGAGAGAGAGACAGGAGGGAGGGAAGGAGGGAGAGAGGGAGAGAGACAGGAGGGAGGGAGGGAGGGAGAGACAGGAGGGAAGGAAGGAAGGAAGACAGGAAAGGAGGGAGAGAAGGAGGGAGGGAAGGAGGGAGAGACAGGAGGGAGAGAAGGAGAGAGAGACAGGAGGGAGGGAGGGAGAGAAGGGGAGAGGGAAGGAGAGAGAGAGAGAGACAGGAGGGAGGGAGAGAAGGAAAGAAGGAGGGAGGGAGGGAGGGAGAGAGACAGGAGGGAGGGAAGGAGGGAGGGAGAGAGACAGGAGGGAGGGAGAGACAGGAGGGAAGGAAGTAAGGAAGACAAGAAAGGAGGGAAGGAAGAGAGAGACAGGAAAGGAGGGAGGGAGGGAGGGAGAGAAGAGAGGGATGAGTCTCACCTTCTCCCCGGCCGACGGCGTCTCAGAGGACCAGTCACTCAGCATGGCGCGGATACAGTCCTGGAGCTACGGCAACAACAGACAGACAGGTCAGATGGAGAGACAGACAGGTCAGAGACAAACAGACAGACAGACAGACAGGTCAGAGACTGACAGACAGACAGACAGAGGGACAGACAGGTCAGAGACAGACAGACAGACAGTGTGAGTGTGTGTGTGTATGTCTGTGTGAGTGTGTGTGTGTGTGTGTATGTCTGTGTGAGTGTGTGTGTGTCTGTGTGTGTGTGTGTGTGTGTGTGTGTGTGTGTATGTGAGTGTGTATGTGTCTCCCTCTCTCTCTCCCTGTCTCAGGAGCACCCACACACACACACACACACACGTTGTCACTTGACTCACTAAACATTGACGCGCGTGTGTGTGTGTGTGTGTGTCTGTGTGTGTGTGTGTGTGTGTGTGTGTGTGTCTCCCTCTCTCTCACACACACACACATTGTCACTTGACTCACTAAACATTGACGCCTCTGGGCGCGCGTGTGTGTGGGTGTGCGTGTGTGTGTGTGTGGAGCATCCAGAGAGAGACGAAGGAAGGAAGGAAGGAAGGAAGAGAGGGATGAGTCTCACCTTCTCCTCCGCCGACAGTAAGGAAAGAAGACAGGAAACAGGAAAGGAGGGAAGGGAATGAGGGAGAGAAGGAGAGAGAGAGAGAGAGACAGGAGGGAGGGAGGGAGGGAGGGAGGGGAGAAGGAGGGGAGAAGGAGGGAGAGAGAGAGACAGGAGGGAGGGAAGGAGGGAGAGAAGGAGGGAGGGAAGGAGAGAGAGACAGGAGGGAGGGAGGGAGGGAGGGAGGGGAGAAGGAGGGGAGAAGGAGGGAGAGAGAGAGACAGGAGGGAGGGAAGGAGGGAGAGAGACAGGAGGGAGGGAAGGAGGGAGAGAGGGAGAGAGACAGGAGGGAGGGAGGGAGAGACAGGAGGGAAGGAAGGAAGGAAGACAGGAAAGGAGGGAAAGAAGAGAGAGACAGGAGGAAAGGAGGGAGGGAAGGAGGGAGAGAGAGAGAGACAGGAAAGGAGGGAGGGAGAGAAGAGAGGGATGAGTCTCACCTTCTCCCCGGCCGACGGCGTCTCGGAGGACCAGTCACTCAGCGTGGCGCGGATACAGTCCTGGAGCTACGGCAACAACAGACAGACAGGTCAGATGGAGAGACAGACAGGTCAGAGAGAAACAGACAGACAGACAGATAGACAGACAGATAAGACAGAGGGACAGACAGGTCAGAGACAGCATGGCGCGGATACAATCCTGGAGCTGGAGGGCAACAAAAGACATACAGGTCAGACAGACAGACTGAGAGAGACAGGTCAGATAGAGAGACAGACAGGTCAGAGACAGCGTGGCGCGGATATAATCCTGGAGCTGAACGGCAACAACAGGTCAGACAGACAGACAGAAAATGACAATAAAACGACATATTTAGTATTTATTTAATCACATTCATAATACACACACACACGGTCAGTTCGTTAGAGCCAGTTAGCATTCGCCTTTAGCACCCCGTCAACACTGCACTCTGTAGGTAAATTCGTTAGCCCCGTTAGCATTAGCCTTTAGCACCCCGTCAACACTGCACTCGGTAGGTAAATTCGTTAGCTTCGTTAGCCCCGTTAGCATTAGCCTCTAGCCTCCCGACCCCCCCCCCGCCCTTCTTACCTCCTCACTCGGGGACGACGGACACTTCTTCTTCAGCCGGCTCCGGTTGACGAGGTTCCCGGTGTGGAGGTTGAGCGTCGTGGCCCGGGTCAGAAACGAGGTCCGGGTACCGGTACCAGAGGAGGAGCCGGAGGAGCCGGTCCCAGAGCCGCCGGAGGAGACGGTCCCAGAGCCGCCGGAGGAGCCGGTCCCAGAGCCGCCGGAGGAGACGGTCCCAGAGCCGCCGGAGGAGCCGGTAGAGGAGACGGTACCACCGGGGGAGACGGTCCCAGAGGACCCGCTACGAGTACCAGAGGAGCCGCCGGTGTCGGTGGTTTCCATGGTGTCTGTCTCCCCTTCTCTCGTAAAGAAGAAGTAAATGTCGTAAAGATATAATAATAATAATAATAATAATAATAATAATAATAATAAAAAGATATCGTAAAATGAGGGAGGGGTGGGGTTGTCTAGCAACGAGGAACAGTTGGTGGGTTTGAGGGAATGTCGTAAAGGAAAAGAAAATGTCGGAAAGGGACGGGATATGGTGGGTTACCTAGCAACGAGGGGGTGGGGAGAGTGTGTGTGTGGTTTGAAGGACTGTCGTAAAAATATTTTTTCAAAACAAATACGAACGGTGGAGGGAAAGGGGGGGGGGTTGCCTAGCAACGAGGGGGTGGGTTTGAGGGAAGGTCGAGTAATGATGACACGACGCGTTTCCACACACACACACACACACGGTCAGTTCGTTAGAGCCAGTTAGCATTCGCCTTTAGCACCCCGTCAACACTGCACTCGGTAGGTAAATTCGTTAGCTTCGTTAGTTAGCCCCGTTATCATTAGCCTCAGAGCCGGTAGAGGAGACGGTACCACCGGGGGAGACGGTCCCAGAGGACCCGCTACGAGTACCAGAGGAGCCGCCGGTGTCGGTGGTGGTGGTGGTTTCCATGGTGTCTGTCTCCCCTTCTCTCGTAAAGAAGAAGTAAATGTCGTAAAGATATAATAATAATAATAAAAAGATATCGTAAAATGAGGGAGGGGTGGGGTTGTCTAGCAACGAGGAACAGTTGGTGGGTTTGAGGGAATGTCGTAAAGGAAAAGAAAATGTCGGAAAGGGACGGGATATGGTGGGTTACCTAGCAACGAGGGGGTGGGGAGAGTGTGTGTGTGGTTTGAAGGACTGTCGTAAAAATATTTTTTCAAAACAAATACGAACGGTGGAGGGAAAGGGGGGGGGGTTGCCTAGCAACGAGGGGGTGGGTTTGAAGGAATGTCGAGTAATGATGACACGACGCGTTTCCACACACACACACACACACGGTCAGTTCGTTAGAGCCAGTTAGCATTAGCCTTTAGCACCCCGTCAACACTGCACTCGGTAGGTAAATTCGTTAGCTTCGTTAGTTAGCCCCGTTATCATTAGCCTCAGAGCCGGTAGAGGAGACGGTACCACCGGGGGAGACGGTCCCAGAGGACCCGCTACGAGTACCAGAGGAGCCGCCGGTGTCGGTGGTGGTGGTGGTTTCCATGGTGTCTGTCTCCCCTTCTCTCGTAAAGAAGAAGTAAATGTCGTAAAGATATAATAATAATAATAATAATAATAATAATAATAATAATAATAATAATAATAATAGTAAATGTCGTAAAATAAGGGAGGTTGGTGTGTTTGAGGGAATGTCGTAAAGGAAAAGAAAATGTCGGAAAGGGACGGGATATGGTGGGTTACCTAGCAACGAGGGGGTGGGGAGAGTGTGTGGTTTGAAGGAGTTTCATAAAACATTTTTTTCTAAAAAATGTCGTAAAATACGAACGGTGGAGGGAAAAGGGGGGGGTTGCCTAGCAACGAGGAGGTGGGTTTGAAGAGCCTAACTACATGGTTCTACTAGCCCTAGGGTTAGGGTCAGGGTTAAGGGTTAGGGTTAAAGTTAACTCATCCCCTAGGGTTAGGGTCAGGGTTTAGGGTTAGGGTCAGGGTCAGGGTTAGGGTTAGGGTCAGGGTCAGAGTCAGGTTCAGGGTCAGAGTTAGGGTTAGGGTCAGAGTCAGGGTCAGGGTCAGGGTTAGAGTCAGGGTTAGGGTCAAGGTTAACTCGTCTCCTAGGCCTGTCTGCACATTTGGGTTGTCATGACGTTGCTAAGTGAAGTGTTAACACTGGAAAGAAAACGTCCCCTTTGGTTTCCACTGATGTTCTATTATACTAATGTTCTATTATACTAAGATTATATTACACTGATGTTCTATTACACTAATGTTCTATTACATAAATGTTCTATTATACTAATATTCTATTATACTAATGTTCTATTACACTGTTCTATTACACTAATGTTCTATTACATTAATGTTCTATTACACTAATGTTCTATTATACTAATGTTCTATTACACTAATGTTTTATTATACTAATGTTCTATTACACTAATGTTCTATTATACTAATGTTCTATTACACTAATTTTCTATTATACTAATGTTCTATTACACTAATGTTCTATTATACTAATGTTCTATTACATAAATGTTCTATTACACTAATGTTCTATTACATAAATGTTCTATTACACTAACGTTTTATTATACTAATGTTCTATTACATAAATGTTCTATTACACTAACGTTTTATTATACTAATGTTCTATTACACTAATGTTCTATTACACTAATGTTCTATTACACTAATGTTCAATTACACTGATGTTCTATTACACTGATGTTCTATTACACTAATGTTCTATTACACTGATGTTCTATTACACTGTTCCATTATAAAAGATCTGTGATGTTATAAAGAATATTTCAGGTTCAAATTCTGGGTTTTTAGGATCCAGTGCTTATTGCTAACTGGCTGGATTCTAATCTCTCTGTTGTTGTAATACTAGTAAATGACCACCAGGTGGTGCCCCCATCTGAGGGCTAGAGGTCTGGGGGATAGGGTTCTGGGGGTCTGGGGGTCTGGAGGTCTGGGTCTGGGGTCAGAGGTACTGCAGGGGACAGGTGAAGTCTTCTCATGAGAGCCATGCCTCCCATGGCAGGGAGAGGTACTGCAGGAGACAGGTGAAGTCTTCTCATTAGAGCCATGCCTCCCATGGCAGGGAGAGGTACTGCAGGGGACAGGTGAAGTCTTCTCATGAGAGCCATGCCTCCCATGGCAGGGAGCGGTACTGCAGGGGACAGGTGAAGTCTTCTCATGAGAGCCATGCCTCCCATGGCAGGGAGCGGTACTGCAGGGGACAGGTGACGTCTTCTCATGAGAGCCATGCCTCCCATGGCAGGGAGCGGTACTGCAGGGGACAGGTGAAGTCTTCTCATGAGAGCCATGCCTCCCATGGCAGGGAGAGGTACTGCAGGAGACAGGTGAAGTCTTCTCATGAGAGCCATGCCTGCCATGGCAGGGAGCGGTACTGCAGGGGACAGGTGAAGTCTTCTCATGAGAGCCATGCCTCCCATGGCAGGGAGCGGTACTGCAGGGGACAGGTGAAGTCTTCTCATGAGAGCCATGCCTCCCATGGCAGGGAGCGGTACTGCAGGGGACAGGTGAAGTCTTCTCATGAGAGCCATGCCTCCCACAGCCCACAGACAGAGAGGGGAAAAGCAGCCTGCACCTTGGCTGCCCCTCACAATGTCACATGATGCATAGATATTACTGTACTAGATGATTACTATGTAAAAATGAAGGAATACATGGAAAGTGAAGTTCAGAACATGTACAGCGCCTTCTGAAGGTATTCAGACCCCTTCACTTTTTACACATTTTCTTGTGTTATAGACTAAATTTAAAATGGATTCAATTAAAATAACTTGCCATTAATGCACACACAATACACCAGAATGCGAAAACACGTTTTTTGAAATTTCAGTACATTTATTAAAATTGAAATACAGAAATACATGAATAGAAGTATTCAGACTTTTTGCTTTGACAGTCTTAAAATTGGTTAAAATGCAAAAATGTGATCAACAAATCACTCAATAAATTGAATTGAGTCCATCTTAATGCAAGGATAATAGTTCATGTCATTTCGGAATGAATATCTTTGTTTTTATGGGGTCTCTAATTTGCATAGGAATCAATTACACACTGTGTAGATTAGGATGTTCTGAACACACTGTCCATGTTGTACTGACAGAGAAGGAGAGCTGTCTTCACATCCACTCCCTGCTATCTTACACACAGCAACGTAATCCAGCATCACAACTCAAACACCCAATCTAACCAACTCTTATATACAGACACTCTCTCCTGTGTTATTCTCAGAGTTCATCATCAGTCTGATTTGATCATCTAATCATTCATCTGGATTGTTTCACTGTCAGTTGCATTTCCATAAAAAAAATAAAAAAAACATGTAAGCTTCTGTTTTTTTGTCGCTCAATTGCTGAACCTATTTCCTATCAATTACAGTCTATTTTACTATCAGATGCATTTTATTTAATTTAATAATGTATATATACATATATATATATATATATATATATATATATACATATATATACAGTAAAAAATAATATAACTACACACGACACACTACACACTACACCCTACACACTGGGAGAGGGAACATCTGTACATCCAACATCTCATTGAAAACACACCACTATCCAACTGCATCATGTTCTGATCCGTCATCTTTGAGCCTTTGGTGTTCAGTGTGATCTCCCTGAGACTAGTTTACACAGGGTCACTGAACAGCCCTCGCCCCAAACCATAAACCCTGGGTAGAGGGGCTCAGTGAATGTGGAGTGGAATGTGTGCAGGAGGGTCCGTGTGTCAGAGGAGACCCTGTAGAAGGACAGAGTGCCGGCCGGCCAGTCCAGATACACTCCTACTCTGTGGGAGCCAGAGGAGGGGACAGGTATGACAGTCCTCTTCTTATTGTGCATGGCGGAGTAACTGTTACCAGAGCAGCTCAGACTCCAGGACTTGTCATTGTTTCCCAACACACAGTCATCACCCCATCCTCTCCTGCTGATTCCTTTATATGTCACTCCTATACCAGCCACTCCCCCACTCCACCCTACCTCCCAGTAACAGCGCCCAGTCAGACCCTCTCTACACAGCACCTGGTACCAGTAGTCAAATCTCTCTGGGTGATCAGGATACGGCTGCTTCTCTCTCCCCAGTGTCACCTTTCTGTTCTCCTCAGACAGAGAGAGGCGTCTGTCTGCTGTGTTTGGGTCCAGAGTGAGCTCACAGGCATCTGATTGAGAAGGCAAAAATAATCATCAAATCAATACAATTTAATAAATTACAATATTCACAATGTCATCTTGTTATGATAACATTTTTACTTCACAAAATATTACTTATTAATTGAAAATGTTTTACAAGGGATACAACTAATTCACATTTACTAATATTTTAGATTTACATATGAATACAATACTGGTGCTCTGTTTGAACTCTGCTGTACCCTGGTTCTTGAGTAATATCACAGTCCTGTTGTCTACAGCATTGGTGACTTACATTTGATCAGCTCAGGTTTGAGCCTGCACTCTCCACCATGGTCCACTGCAACACAGAGTTCATTCTTCAATATTGTCAATATTGTGATTTTTATCAATATTATTGTGATTACTATCATTGAAATCTAATTCATCATTACCGCTTTTACTAGACCTCAGATGCAGGTTACAATGTGAATGTGTGTGTGTGTGTGTTGATATTGTTATTAATCAGAGTGAGTTGCTTTTGCATTCATTTATACAAATTCAGTCTTTAAACTCTGACAACACAAAGGTGGAACTGACCTTCCCATTTCAGTTCGTCTCGACCTGACAGTTGCTCTGTATCTGGAAAAAACAACAATTCAGTTATTCTTCTATGATATTGTCATCATATCTCATTGTTGTTATACTGATCACTTTTATTATCACTAGTAATCAACCCAATCAACACTATATGATGAGAAGCCAGCTAGAACATGAAAACAGGCACAGCTCCAATGTGTTTGTGTGTGTGCAACCGACACTGACGACAACTTTTTGGGCTTTGAGAAGACATCCCAGGATACATCATCGAGGACTAAAGCATGAGACACAGAAGCAGCTACGACAACACTGGCCTGATGAGGATGCAGGGGAAACCTGCTGCTCTTGACTTGTTTGACAATTCTGTGTCACATTCACAATGTACAAAATGGCTGCCATGGGTAAGGACATACTTATTTTGACTGTTAAAGCAAAGTCACAAATGGCTGAACAGTATGTGTCAGATGTCATGCTGCCAGAAGCTGTATGCCACCAAAAAAGCCAGCAATTGGTGCATGTGGGACTATTTAAACTTTGGGAGTGAGTTTATCACTTTTTCAATTCAGTAACACTCATCCCTCTGAACTCACTCCACAGCGACCCCAGCCGTTGACCTAAGCACACAGTATGGCTTCCTCGTACACAAGCTAACACAAGTCTCAAATCTGTGTCCTCTGTATTGCCAACACACTTTACTGCCCACCGAAGCACCCAATGTTAACCAACTACACCACAGATAAGCTGAATGGCACGGATGGGTGTATTTCAACTTGAGGAGTGACTTTATCATCTCAACTCGGTTACATACAAAGGCTTTTACACTGCTAGGCTTGAACACACTGTGGACCTGATTGCTAGTGCAGTTAGACAGGTGTTGCTATCAATAGTCACAATTCACGAGCATTCCCATGTGATGGCAAGTTGGTTTAGTGAGAATGGTGAGAAGATTTTTACTAATGTGCCGAATACATCAAATATTGTTGTTATGCAGAAGATGGTTTGTTTTCCAAACCAGGTATTTATGTATGTATCTATGTATGTTAGTATGTATGTACATATGTTGGTATGTATGTATGCATATATGTATGTTTGTATGCATGTATGTATTTATATGTAATAATATGTATGTATGTATGTATGTATGTATGTATGTATGTATGTATGTATGTATGCATGTATGTATTAATATGTATTAATATGTATGTATGTATGTATGTATGTATGCATGTATGTACGTTTGTATGCATGTATGTATTAATATGTATTAATATGTATGTATGTATGTATGTATGTATGTATGTATGTATGTATGTATGCATCTATGTTAGTATGTTTGTATATGTGTATGTTATTTTTTATGTATGTATGTATGTATGTATCTATGGATGTATGTACGTATGTATTTATTTATGTATGTTAGTATGCATATATGTATGTTTGTATGCATGTATGTATTAATATGTATGTATGTATGCATGTATGTATGTATGTATGTATGTATGTATGTATGTATGTATGTATGTATGTAAGTATGTTAGTATGTATGTATGTATGTATGTATGTATGTATGCATCTATGTTAGTATGTTTGTATATGTGTTTGTTATTTTGTATGTATGTATGTATGTATGTATGTATGTTTGCATCTATGTTAGTATGTTTGTATATGTGTATGTTATTTTGTATGTATGTATGTACGTATGTACGTATGTATTTATGTATGTATGTTAGTATGCATATATGTATGTTAGTATGTATGTATGTATGTATATATGTATGTATGTATGTATTTATGTATGTATGTATGTATGTATGTATGTGTGGGGGGACATGCAGTGTTCGGCCTGTAGAGGGAGCTACAGGACCGTGGCTAGGGTTCGGAAGCGAGGCTGATTGCGCATGTGTTGCAAATGAAGCCTCGCTAACGAAAGGGTTTAAGATGTGTGTGCCTCTACTTTCGGGAGGAAGGAAGGAGGGCGACTGGAAAGTCGCCGAGTGTTTTTGAAAGTCACATCGAAATAACGATTTTCTTAAAAAACGGGACATTCCCTCACCAACACACTGCGTCTGCCTCTGTGTGTCGCGGACATTGTTACAGTATGCATGTATGTATGGATGTACATATGTTAGTATGTATGTATGCATGTTAGCATGTATGTTATTATGTATGTATGTATATACTGTATGTGCATACGTGCGTGCGTTTGTGTGTGTGTGAATGTGTGGCTGTGTCTGTCAGTCTTTAACATGAATGGAACTCACCTGTGATATGTTCTCTCTTAATCTTATCATATTCTCTCTTTAATGTTTCAGCGAGCTGGTTCTGGTTCATCTTCCTGAGGATCTCCAGTGTGATCTCCACAGCCTTGTCATGGCCGTAGGTGTCCAACAGCTTATCCACAGTGTCCAGCTTGTCAGCTCCCTCCAGTTTGCTTGTTGGGATGTGATGGAAGCCTTCTGGTATGTTCTGAGTCAGGTACCATTTAAACAACTTCAGGTCTGTCTTGACCAGCTCCTCCAAAGTATTCAGCAGCAGCTCAGAGACAGGAGCCATTGTGGATCACTGAGAATACATGAACAAATGAGCTGTAGGTGTGGAGATGGTTTGGTTTGACCACCACTGTCCAAGTGCTCCATGGCTGAATGTGTGGTTGCTCTAAGCTGTGTACAATGTTAACAGTCTTGGTTTATCACCTCTGTGCTGTCATCAACTGATTTTGGATCACTGAGAATAACACATGAGAGCAGGTGAGCTGTCATGCTGACTACCTACCAGCAGGTGAGCTGTCATGCTGACTACCTACCAGCAGGTGAGCTGTCATGCTGACTACGTACCAGCAGGTGAGCTGTCATGCTGACTACGTACCAGCAGATGAGCTGTCATGCTGACTACCTACCAGCAGGTGAGCTGTCATGCTGACTACCTACCAGCAGGTGAGCTGTCATGCTGACTACGTACCAGCAGGTGAGCTGTCATACTGACTACCTACCAGCAGGTGAGCTGTCATGCTGACTACCTACCAGCAGGTGACTCTGTCTACTCACCCTGACTCCCTTGTGTAGATCTCTCTCTCTCTATCTCTCTCTCTCTCGGACAGGTGGGCCTCTGTTTTCCTACCACCTCTTCTCCTCCCCTGTCCTGTTGTCCTCTCTCCTCTTTTACGTATTGAGGGGTAAACAGGGCAAGTAGCTTATGCCCCATTAGGCACCAAAACTTGTGTGTGTGTGTGTGCCCACATAGAACATATGTAATTCTAGCCTTTCTCTCTCATATACAAACACTGTATATATATATATATATATATATATATATATACACACACAGTGGGGGAAATAATTATTCGATCCCCGGCTGATTTTGTTAGTTTGCACGATTACAAAGAAATGAGCAGTCTATAATTTTTATGGTACGTTTAGTTTAACAAATAGAGACAGAATATCAACAAAGAAGTCCAGAAAAAACACGTTATATAAAGTTATACATTAATTTGCATTTGATCGAAGGAAATAAGTATTTGATCCCCTACAAACCAGCAAGAATTCTGGCTCATACAGACCGGTTATATGCCCATGAGGCACACAGATTACTCCTGTCACTTTAAGAAAGTACTCCTAATCTCTGCTTGTTATGGGTATAAAAGACACCTGTCAATAGAATCAATCTCTTCCATTCCAACCTCTCCACCACCATGGGCAAGACCAAAGAACATTCAAATGACATCAGGGTAAAAGTTGTAGACCTGCACAAGGCTTGAATGGGCTACAAGACCATCAGCAAGAAGCTTGGTGAGAAGGAGACAACTGTTGGTGCAATTATTAGAAAATGGAAGAAATACAAAATCAATCGCCCTCGGCCTGGAGCTCCATGCAAGATCTCGCCTCGTGGGGTAAGGATGATCATGAGAAGGGTGAGGGATCAGCCCAGAACTACACGAGAGGAGCTTGGTAATGATCTCAAGGCAGCTGGGACCACAGTCACCAAGAAAACCATTGGTAACACACTACACCGTAACGGATTGAAATCCTGCAGTGCCCGCAACATCCCCCTGCTCAAGAAGGCACATGTACAGGCCCATCTGAAGTTTGCCAATGAACACTTAAATGATTCAGAGAAGGCTTGGGAGAAGGTGATGTGGTTGGATGAGACCAAAATTGAACTCTTTGGCATAAATTCAACTCGTCGTGTTTGGAGGGAGAGAAATGCTGAATACTACAATCCCAAGAACACCATCCCCACCGTCAAACACGGAGGTGGAAACATTATGCTTTGGGGTTGTTTCTCTGCTAAGGGTACAGGACGACTTCACTGCATTGAGGGGCCAATGGACGGGGCCATGTACCGTAAGATCTTGGACGAGAACCTTCTTCCCTCAGCCAGAGCACTGAGGATGGGTCGTGGATGGGTTTTCCAGCATGACAATGACCCAAAACATACGGCCAAGGCAACAAAGGAGTGGCTCAAGAAGAAGCACACTAAGGTCATGGAGTGGCCTAGCTAGTCTCCAGACCTTAGTCATATAGAAAATTTGCGGAGGGAGCTGAAGCTTCAAGTTGCCAAGCAAAAGCCTTGAAACCTTCAGGATTTGGAGAGGATCTGTAAAGAGGAGTGGACCAAAATCCCTCCTGAGATGTGTGCAAACCTGGTGACCAACTACAAGAAACGTCTGACTTCTGTGCTTGCCAACAAGGGTTTCTCCACCAAGTACTAAGTCATGTTTTGCTTGGGGATCAAATACTTATTTCCTTCGATCAAATGCAAATTAATTTATAACTTTATATAATATGTTTTTCTGGACTTTTTTTTTGATATTCTGTGTCTATTTGTTAAAATAAAAGTACCATAAAAATTATAGACCGCTCATTTCTTTGTAATCGGGCAAACTAACAAAATCAGCAGGGGATCAAATAATTATTTCCCCCACTGTATATTGCAAAAGCGATATACAGCAGCAAAATAGAACAGAACTCTCTCTCCTTGTGGTTTGATTTCCCTGTCACATAAGAAGGCAGATTGTTTCACCCACATCAGTGTAGCTACAATTGTAAGATCAGAAAATTCCTTCTAAACAACCTTTCATTCACATCAGCGGGTGTCCATTCCTGTTGCCAACTGTTCAGCGAATGAGGAAGGTATTTCAACTAAAATGTGGTCATTGTAAAATAGAAGTTGGATCTTCACTTACAGGTTGAATAAATGTCAAATTAAATCAAAAATGAAAGTTAACTTTGATTACGCAAGCCAACCTTTACATCAAAAAACAAAACATACAGTAAACCAACTGATTGACCCTTTATAGAGGAGTGTATTCAACACTCACACAGTCTGTCTGTCAGTCTTACAGCTCTGCTGGTTGGTCAATAGTGACCTGTGTAAAGACTGTTGACTAGTCTAGACAGTCATTATTATCTACGTGTTTAGTTCTCTTTTCTTGATACAACTTGTCTAGATGTGGCAATCACTGACAATCACAATGGCAACAACTATTGTTTCAGAGTAGCCTCCCCAACACTGGTTATTACACAAATGGATCTGAGGAACTGTCCTCATTCCAAAAAAGGTACAGAGGTGAACATGTGATGTAGACATTTTCCAACTGGTAAGTCAGAATGGTAAACAGGTTTGATTCAACCTGGCACTCAAAACATTAGATTAGAAATACTGTGGAGATCGTTGTATTCATCATATCTCATCCCAGGGTGAAAGACAATCAAGTAATTCACTTTTTTGATAAACATTTTGGTTTAAAATACATTCCTGCTGCCTGTTTGTATTTAAATATGGAGACGTAACAAAATTCAATGTTTACAGAGAATTGAGTTAAATCTAGAGGAGAGGGAGGGGGGGGAGGAAAGGAGGAGACAGAGGGAGAGGGGGGAAAGAGGGAGGGGGAGGAGTAAGGGGGAGGAGTGGAGGGAAGGAGGCAGGGGAGGAGAAAGAGAGAGACAAAGAGAGGGAAGGAGGGAGGGAGAGAAGGAGGAGAGGGAGGGGGGGAGGAAAGAACGCTCCCTTACACACATACACACACTGTGTGGCAACCTGATGAGGTGTGTGTGGGAGGGGGCTGAGAGGAATGTAGGGTGGAGCATCACTCACACACACACACATACACACACACATACACGCACGCACACACACACACACACACACACACACACACCACTCCCCGACAGTTACAGAGACACAGAACAAGGAAGTTTTCACGCCCACAAGCACAAACACTTCTAGGAAAACAAAACTTACAGAACTTACGTTTTTTCAAAACTTATCTCTGACACTCTGCTGCTCAGTCTGGTCGTGTGTGCAGCAAAATGGCAGAGAGCATGGACTCTATTAGAAAAAACAAAACATACAGTAAACCAACTGATTGACTCTTCACAGAGGAGAGTATTCAACACTCACACAGTCTGTCTGTCAGTCTTACAGCTCTGCTGGTTGGTCAATAGTGACCTGTGTAAAGACTGTTGACTAGTCTAGACACAGTCATTATTATCTATTATTATCTAGGGCCTCATGTAGTTGAACCTACTAGATCACAGTCAGCTGGACAAAACCAGGTGGAGGCTTCCTTAACAGGCTGGTCACAAACAGTTGGCTAGCGTACTATTTTAGGGTTCCATCATTCTGTGACACGACACAAAGGCATGTGAGTTCATCCGAATCATATTAGACGGTGAAAAACAATGAAAAACATCAACTTACGGTTGTGATCTGTCTCCCACCTCAGTGCTCAGCTCTGCTCTCTGTCTGGCTCCTCACTGATGCAGCTCTCCTCTGGATGAACTAGTTTGTTCTTGTTCTGATGCAGCACCTCCAGTTGGTATTCGGACGTGTTCAGACAAAGCCAAAGCAGTTTTTTGACAGTGTTTAAATGTCCCACAGCAGTTCAATTCTTCCACAAAAGATTGTTAGTAAGTAGAAAATGTAATAACACACACACACATACACACACACACACACACACACACACACACACACACACACACACCCTCCTCCTCCTCCTCCCCCTCTCCTCCTCCCCCTCTCCCCCTCCTCCTCCTCCTCCTCCCCTCCTCCCCCTCTCCTCCTCCCCCTCTCCCTCTCCTCCTCCTCCTCCCTCCCCCCTCCTCCTCCTCTCCTCCTCCCCCTCTCTTCCTCCCCCCTCCTCCTCCTCCTCCTCCCCCTCTCCTCCTCCCCCTCTCCCCCTCCTCCTCCTCCTCCTCCTCCCCCCCTCCTCCCCCTCTCCTGCTACTCTCCTCCTCCCCCTCTCTTCCTCCCCCCCTCCTCCTCCTCCTCCTCTCCTCCTCCCCCTCTCCTCCTCATCCTCATCCTCTTTCTCAGGACCAGTTTGACAACCTCAACAAACACACTCAGTGGGGCGTCGACTTTGTGGACCGTTGTGCGAAATTCGCGCGGGAACGCGTTGAGATCGAGCAGCACTAGGCCAAGCAGCTACGGTACACACTCACACACACACACACACACACACACACACACACACAGAGGAGACGCACTCACACACACACACACACACACACACACACACACACACACAGAGGAGACGCACTCACACACACACACACACACACACACACACACACACACACACACACACAGAGGAGATGCACACACACACACACACACACACACACACACACACGGACAGAGAAAGATACAGAGAGACACACAGGAGAGGCTAAACAGCTGAGGCTCGGACACACACCACTCACACGCTTTACACACACACACACACACACACACACACACACACACACACACACACACACACACACACACACAGAGAAGACTCACACACACACACAGAAATGACCTCTCTCTCCCTCTCTCCTCTCTCTCAGAAACCTGGTCAAGAAGTACTGTCCCAAGCATTCCAAAGAGGAGGAGCCCAAGTAAGCTACATGCTAATGCTAAGTGCTAAGGGTGTAGTGATGTTCAACGGCCGTAGGCTACATGCTAATGCTAAGTGCTAATGGTGGAGTGATATTCAATGGCTGTAGGCTTCATGCTAATGCTAAGTGCTAAGGGTGAGTGATATTCAATGGCCGTAGGCTACATGCTAATGTTAAGTGCTAAGGGTGGAGTGATACTCAGTGGTCGTAGGCTACATGCTAATGTTGCATTGATATCCAGTGGCGTAGGCTACATGCTACATGCTAATGTTGCAGTGATATCCATTGGCGTAGGCTACATGCTACATGCTAATGCTGCAGTAATATCCAGTGGTGTAAGCTAAATGTTAATGCTACGGTGTCTGTGAGTCTGAGTGTGTGTGTAGGTTCACCTCCTGTATGTCATTCTACACCATCCTCACGGAGATGAACGATTACGCGGGACAGAGAGAGGTACATCTATAACTATATATATCTATATCTATAACTATATATCTATAACTATATATCTATAACCATATATCTATATCTATAACTATATATCTATATCTGTAAAATATATCTGTCTATAACTATATATCTATATCTATAACTATATATCTATGTCTATAACTACATATCTATGTCTACAACTATATATCTATAACTATATATCTATCTATCTATTTATCTTTCTATCTGTCTATGTATCTACATCTGTATCTATATATCTGTATCTATATATCTCTCTGTCTATCTATCTATCTATCTATCTATCTATCTATCTATCTATCTATCTATCTATATAACTGTATATCTATATCTATATCTTTATCTATCTATCTATCTAAATTTCTATCTATCTATCAATCTATCAATCTATCTATCTATCTATCTATCTATATATTTATCTATATCTATCTATATCTATTTATATCTATTTATATATCTATCTATATCTATATATTTTCTTTTATTATTATTTTTATTTATTTATTGTTTTATTATTATTATTTTGAATATATATATAATGTATTTATTTATATTATAAATATTGTTTTATAATATTTGTGTTTTTGTGTATAATAATAATAATAATAATAATAATAATAATAATAATAATAATAATAATAATAATAAATAAATAATAATAAAACATTTGTATGTATACATTTATATTTTATATATGTGTAATATATTATTTTATAATAATTATATATATTTAAATATATGGAGGCCAGGTCAGTTTGACTCTGGACCGTAACTGTTAATATCATCTGATACATCATAGTCATAGTACCCTCTCTTCCTGGTTAATTATCAACAACAACATGTACACTTACACAACTTGTACTGCTCACTATCAAAGCTCACACCACACCACACTACACTACACTACACTACACACCACACACAACACACCACACTAAAACACTACACACCACACCACACCACACCACACCACAACACAACGCAACACAACAAAACACACAAAACACTTTCTCTTACTTTTTCTCTCTCTCCCTCTACCTCCCCCCCTCTCTCCCTCTACCTCTCTCCCTCCCTCCCTCTCTCCCTCCCTACCTCCTTCTCTCCTCCTTCACTCTCTCTCTCTCTCTTTTTCTCTCCCTCTCTCTCTCTCTCCCTCCCTACCTCTTCTCCCCATCCAATCTCTCTCTCTCTCTTTCCCTCTTTCTGTCTTTTTCTCTCTCTCCCTCCCTACCCCCCTCTCTCCCTCTACATCTCACCCTCTCTCCCTCTCTCCCTACCTCCCTTCCTCTCTCCCTCCTTCACTCACTCTCTCTCTCCCTCTCTCCCTACCTCTCTCCCTCCCTCCCTCTCTCCTTCCCTCTCTCCCTCTCTACCTCCCTCTCTCCCTCCTTCACTCTCTCTCTCTCTCTTTCTCTCTCTCTCTCTCCCTCACTCTCTCCCTCCCTACCTCTTCTCCCCACCCAATCTCTCTCTCTCTTTCCCTCTTTCTGTCTTTTTCTCTCTCTCCCTCCCTACCCCCCTCTCTCCCTCTACCTCTCACCATCTCTCCCTCTCTCCCTACCTCCCTTCCTCTCTCCCTCCCTCTTTCTCCCTCCCTCCCTCTCTCCCTCCCTAACTCCCTCTCTCCCTCCTTCACTCACTCTCTCTCTCTTTCTCTCCCACCCTCTCTCTCTCTCTCTCTCTGTCACAATCTCTCTCTCTTTCTTTCACTCCCCTCCCTTTCCTCCCTCCCTCCCTCCTCTTGCTCTCCCTCTGTGCCTCTCTCTCCCTCCATGCCTCTCTCTCTTCCTCTGTACCTCTCTCTCCCTCCCTCCTCTCTCCATCCCATCTCTCTTGCTCCCTCCCTACCTCTCTCTACTACTCTCCATCCCTCTCTCCCTCCATCCTCTCCCTCCCCCCCTCTCCCTCCCTCTCTCCCTCCCCTTCCTATCTTCCTCCCTGTCTCCCTCTCTTCTCTCTATCCCTCTATCTCTCCCTCTCTCCCTCCCTCCCTCCTCTCTCTCATTATCTCCCTCCCTCCCTCACTCCCTCTATCCCTCCGTCTGGCACCAACAACTATGCCACGTTCAAAGTCACTTAAATCACCTTTCTTCCCCATTCTGATGCTCGGTTTGAACTTCAGCAGGTTGTCTTGTTGTCTTGCCTAAATGCATTGAGTTGCTGCCATGTGATTGGCTGATTAGATATTTGTGTTAAAGAGCAGTTGAACAGGTGTACCTAATAAAGTGGCCGGTGAGTGTATATATATATATAATATGTATAATATAATATAAAAAAAATATATATATATTTTTATGATCTATCCCTTTAATGCAGTAAGAATGTCCAGTAGGCGTCAATCAAAGCTATTCTCCATTTTAAACTGGCAGATGAAACCAGCTCAGCCTGAATATGGAGGCCAGGTCAGTTTGACTCTGGACCGTAACTGTTAATATCATATGATACATCATAGTCATAGTACCCTCCCTTCCTGGTTAATTATTAACAACAACATGTACAGTTACACGACTTGTACTGCTCACTATCAAAGCTCACACCACACCACACTACACTACACAACACAACACACACAACAAACCACACAAAACACTTTCTCTGTCTTTTTCTCTCTCTCCCTCTACCTCCCCCCCTCTCTCCCTCTACCTCCCCCCCTCTCTCCCTCTACCTCTCTCCCTCCCTCCCTCTCTCCCTCCTTCACTCTCTCTCTCTCTCCCTCCCTCACTCCCTCTATCCCTCCGTCTGGCACCAACAACTATGCCACGTTCAAAGTCACTTAAATCACCTTTCTTCCCCATTCTGATGCTCGGTTTGAACTTCAGCAGGTCGTCTTGACCATGTCTACATGCCTAAATGCATTGAGTTGCTGCCATGTGATTGGCTGATTAGATATTTGCCTTAAAGAGTAGTTGAACAGGTGTACCTAATAAAGTGGCCGGTGAGTGGATATATATATAATACGTATAATATAATATAATATAAAAAAAAAAAAGATTATTTTTGTGATCTATCCCTGTAATGCAGTAAGAATGTCCAGTAGACGTCAATCAAAGCTATTTTCCATTTTAAACTGGCAGATGAAACCAGCTCAGCCTGAAAATGGAGGCCAGGTCAGTTTGACTCTGGACCGTAACTGTTGATATCATCTGATACATCATAGTCATAGTACCCTCTCTTCCTGGTTAATAATCAACAACAACATGTACACTTACACAACTTTTACTGCTCAGTATCATAGCTCACACCACAACACTACACTACACACCATACCACACCACACAACACTACACTACACTACACAACACAACACCACACTAAAACACTACACAACACACAACAACATATGGTAAATTTAAAGACAATATAAGGGTTTGTAATCCCACACCTAGGGAAGAGGTCACAAGAAAACACATCGTCCTAGAACATTTGGAGAATGCAGTCAAGAGGGGTGAGGTCAGATTGAGGAGTTTGCTATAGGTGAAGAGAACAAAGGATCAAAGCTGGAGAAACCAGGATAGAGTAATTAAAAGTTAGGGTAATTAAGTAATAAACAAAGGTATAAACAGCCTTTTTGAAATCAGCCTGAGCGTCAGCAAGGTCTGACCAGACTAACTTGATGACGAAATATAGATCTTGAATGTTATTGGTGCATGTAGACAGGAAACAGAAATACGTTGAATAGAAGGTGTTAACCTGTGTGAAGTCTATGAAGGCAGGTGACTGGTGAGATAACAGAGTTTACTTTGCAATCCTGAACAGCTAAATATTCTCCGTGAATAAAGTCTTTGAATGAATCAACAGCTCTGGTTAACGGTATTTTATTTCAAAGTATTATAACTTAAATTCTACAACAAACACAGCACACAACACACCAAACCACACCACACTACACACCACAACACACCACACTAAAACACTACACAACACACACACCACACCACACCACACCACACCACAACACAACACAACACAACACCCTACACTATACTACACTACACTACACTACACTACACTACACACAACACCACAAGTACACTTTTCCAGCAGACCACACTTTTCCTGGTAAATGATCAACAAGAACCATAAACAGTTATATGATTTTTACTGCTCAGGATCACAGTTCACACAACACAACACTCATTTTAGAGGCAGTGGTCCCCTCCTCTCTCTCCTCTCCTCAAAGAACCTCCTGCTAAACACGTTAAAGGAGACCAAAGACCACACACACACACACACACACACACACACACACACACACGCATGATTTTCATGCTGCACGAAATAAACTTAAAAGAATGACCAAAGCGAAAATCTGACTTGAAATTGAATGATTATTTGATTGATGATGTGATGTGGGACTCACTCAACAAGGTCTAGGCAGGGTTCAAGAGTCACGGTTGTCTGCTGGTCCAGGACAAGGTCTAGGCAGGGTTCAACAGTCACGGTTGTCTGCTGGTCCAGGACAAGCCGACAGTACCAACTAGAAGACTGAACTGTAAAGGAATGTAACAATCAATATAAAACAACAGAGGCTTGAATGTTACAAGTACAGGAAATGATCAATACAATTACACAGTTAAATGTGTCTCCCCTCCTCCTCTCTGACTTCTGTCAGAAGATGATACAGTTATTGTAATAATTACGACTAGAAACACTTTAGGTGACTTTAGGAAATGAGGTGGTAGTTGTGGTTGGTCCATGGGAGAACAGAAGAGGGAAGTAAACTATACATGTTAACATAAAGCATGATGGCCGACTAGAAGATGTGTTTCGACTAGGATAGAGTCTCTAAGCTCAAGAGCTTGTTAGCAGTGTCTACAGTAGACACAACCATAGACACACTACTCTGCACACGTGACAGTTCTTTGTAACTGACTCGGTCAACGCCTCCCATTTGCTGTACAACGTGTAGTAGAGAGCTGCGTGTGTCGAGGAGGGCCACATCTCTCTCTCCTCTTCCCCCTGTGCCGGGCCGAGCTTCTCTTTTCTACTCTGAGGAGGTGTGTACACCATATAGACTAGGGTAGATTCTCTGATTCTCTGTCAGATAGAGATATATAATATGTACACACATATTGTAGGTGTCCACATCTCTGGATCTCTCCTGGACCCTCAACACCTCTACCCTGATCAAGAATGGTCACCAGCGTCTCTTCTTCCTGAGGAGACTAAAGAAGGTCCATCTGTCTCCTCAGATCCTCTACCGCTGCACCATCGAGAGCATCCTCACCAACTGTATCACAGTATGGTATGGCAACTGCTCTGCATCTGACCGGAAAGCACTGCAGAGGGTGGTGAAAACTGCCGAACGCATCACTGGTTCCTCACTCCCCTCCATTGAGGCTGTCCAGCATCGTCAAGGACAGTTCTCACCCCAACCACAGACTGTTCACCCCACTCCCCTCCGGGAGGCGCTACAGGTCTCTCTGTACCCGAACCAGCAGGTTCAGAAGAAGCTTCTTCCTTGCGGCTGTCACCCTACTGAACTCCAACTCTGCACCTAGGTGACAACCTACCAACTAACCCCTACACCCCCCCACCCGCCCCCGGACAATAGTACTACTCTTACCCTATAGCATTCCTATAAACTGTACATACTGTATCTTCACTTATATACACTGCTCTTATACTATATATTACTGCTCTTCTGTACATATCTGTCTATACTGTTCATAATGCAAATATCCTTATTTTTTACTAATCTTATAATGCTACTGTTAATACACTGCACATATCTGTACATACTGTACATATCTGTTTTTACTGTTCATACTGCATTCCATATTTATTCTGCTTTTTTACTCTGCTTATAATGTTACTGTTAATACATATACTGCTTATACTGCACTACTTATACTGCTTATCTACTGCTTATACTGTTCATACTGCATTCCATATTTATTCTGCTTTTTTACTCTGCTTATAATGTTACTGTTAATACATATACTGCTTATACTGCACTACTTATACTGCTCATATACTGCTTATACTGCACTACCTGTATATATTGTTCACATTGCACTTTTCTACTTTTTTTGCATTTCTGGTTAGACGCTAACTGCATTTTGTTGTCTCTGTACTTGTACTCTGCACAATGACAATAAAGTTGAATCTAATCTAATCTAAACTAACCTAATCTAATCTAATGCAGTAAGAATGTCCAGTAGACGTCAATCAAAGCTATTTTCCATTGTAAACTGGCAGATGAAGCCAGCTCAGCCTGAATATGGAGGCCAGGTCAGTTTGACTCTGGACCATAACTGTTAATATCAGATGATACATCATAGTCATAGTACCCTCTCTTCCTGGTTAATTATCAACAACAACATGTACACTTACACAACTTTTACTGGTCACTATCAAAGCTCACACTACACTACACTACACTACACTACACTACACTACACAACACTACACTACACACTAAAACACTACACTACACTACACTACACACACTACACTACACTACACTACACAACACTACACTACACTACACTACACAACACTACACACTAAAACACTACACTACACTACACTACACAACACACAACACTACACTAGACTCTTTACACAAGCTCAAACATGATAGACACTCTCTTTCCCTCTGTACCTCTTTCTCCCTCCCTCCTCTCTCCATTCCATCTCTCTTCCTCCTCCCTACCTCTCTACTACTCTCCCTCCCTCTCTCCCTCCATCCTCTCCCTCCCTCCCCCCCTCTCTCTCCCTCCCTCTCTCCCTCCATCCTCTCCCTCCCTCCCCTTCCTATCTCCCTCCTTCTCTCCATCCTCTCCCTCCGTCTCTACCTCCCACCCTTCTCTCTCTCCCTCCCTCCTCCCCTCCCTCACTCTCTCTATCCCTCCGTCTGGTACCAACAACTATGCCACATTCAAAGTCACTTAAACCACCTTCAGCAGGTCGTCTTGACCATGTCTACATGCCTAAATGCATTGAGTTGCTGCTATGTGATTGGCTGATTAGATATTTGCGTTAAAGAGCAGTTGAACAGGTGTACCTAATAAAGTGGCTTGTGAGTGGATATATATATATATATATATATATATATATATATATATATATAATTTGTATAATATAAAAAAATAAAAAAAAGATTATTTTTGTGATCTATCCCTTTAATGCAGTAAGAATGTACAATAGACGTCAATCAAAGCTATTTTCCATTTTAAACTCACGAATAAAGCCAGCCTGAATATGGAGGCCAGGTCAGTTTGACTCTGGACCATAACTGTTAATATCAGATGATACATCATAGTCATAGTACCCTCCCTTCCTGGTTAATGATCAACAACAACATGTACACTTACATAACTTTTACTGCTCAGTATCATAGCTCACACCACACTACACTACACAACACTACACAACATACCACACAACACTACACTACACTACACAACACACCACAACATATGGTAAATTTAAAGACAATATAAGGGTTTGTAATGGAATGGAAGAGGTCACAAGAAAACAGATGGTCCTAGAACATTTGGAGAATGCAGTCAAGAGGGGTGAGGTCAGATTGAGGGGTTTGCTATAGGTGAAGAAAACAAAGGATCAAAGCTGGAGAAACCAGGATAGAGTAATTAAAAGTTAGGGTAATTAAGTAATAAACAAAGGTATAAACAGCCAGAACAAAAGGCTTTTTGAAATCAGCCTGGGCGTCAGCAAGGTCTGACCAGACTAACTGTTGCCAGCCAGGTAGGTGGCGCACACCTTGATGACGAAATATAGATCTTGAATGTTATTGGTGCATGTAGACAGGAAACAGAAATACCTTGAATAGAAGGCGTTAACCTGTGTGAAGTCTATGAAGGCAGGTGACTGAAGAGATAACGGGGTCAACTTTGCAAACCTGAACGGCTAAATATTCTCTGTAAATAAAGTCTTTGAATGAATCAACAGCTCTGGTTAACGGTATTGTATTTCAAAGTATTATAACTTAAATTCTACGACAAACACACCACATAACACACTAAACCAAACCACACTACACACCACAACACACCACACTAAAACACTACACAACACACACACCACACACACCACACCACACCACACCACACCACAAGTACACTTTTCTAGCAGAGCACACTCTTCCTGGTTAATGATCAACAAGAACCATAAACAGTTATATGATTTTTACTGCTCAGGATCACAGTTCACACAACACAAGACTCATTTTAGAGGCAGTGGTCCCTTCCTCTCTCTCCCCAGAGAGACTCATTTTAGAGGCAGTGGTCCCCTCATCTCTCTCCTCTCCTCAAAGAACCTCCTGCTATAAACCCAATGAACACATGCAACACGTTGAAGGAGACCATAGACCACACACACACACACACACACACACACACACACACACACATGATTTTCATGCTGCAGGAAATAAACTTAAAAGAATGACCAAAGCAAAAATCAGACTAGAAATTGAATGATTATTTGGTTGATGATGTGATGTGGGACTCACTCAACAAGGTCTAGGCAGGGTTCAAGAGTCACGGTTGTCTGCTGGTCCAGGACAAGCCAACAGTACCAACTAGAAGAAGACTGAACTGTAAAGGAATGTAACAATCAATATAATACAACAGAGGCTTGAATGTTACAAGGACAGGAATTTATCAATACAATTACACAGTTAAATGTGTCTCCCCTCATCCTCTCTGACCTCTGTCAGAAGATGATACAGTTATTGTAATAATTACGACTAAAAACACTTGAGGTGACTTTAGGAAATGAGGTGGTAGTTGTGGTTGGTCCATGGGAGAACAGAAGAGGGAAGTAAACTATACATGTTAACATAAAGCATGATGGCCGACTAGAAGATGTGTTTCGACTAGGATAGAGTCTCTAAGCTCAAGAGCTTGTTAGCAGTGTCTACAGTAGACACAACCATAGACACACTACTCTGCACACGTGACAGTTCTTTGTAACTGACTCGGTCAACGCCTCCCATTTGCTGGAGAACGTGTAGTAGAGAGCTGCGTGTGTCGAGGAGGGCCACATCTCTCTCTCCTCTTCCCCCTGTGCCGGGCCGAGCTTCTCCTTTCTACTCTGAGGAGGTGTGTACACCATATAGACTAGGGTAGATTCTCTGATTCTCTGTCAGATACAGATATAATATATACATATATATTTATATTTATATATATATAATATGAATATTACACAACACATCTATCCCTTTAATGCAGAAAGAATGTCCAGTAGGTGTCAATCAAAGCTATTTTCCATTTTAAACTCACAAATGAGGCCAGCTCAGCCTGAAAATGGAGGCCAGGTCAGGTTGACTCTGGACCGTAACTGTTAATATCAGATGATACATCATAGTCATATTACCCTCACTTCCTGGTTAATAATCAACAACAACATGTACACTTACACAACTTTTACTGCTCAGTATCATTGCTCACACCACACCACACCACACCACACACCACTACACACACAACACTACACTACACCACACTACACTACACTACACTACACTACACACTACACACACAACACACCACACTAAAACACTACACACCACACCACACCAAACACAACAAAACACTACACACCACACCAAACACAACACAACATACCACACCAAATACAACACAACACAACACAACACAACACAACACAACGCAACACAACAAACCACACTATACACTTTCTCTGTCTTTTTCTCTCTCTCCCTCCCTCCCTACCTCCTTCTCTCCCTCCTTCACTCGCTGTCTCTCTCTCTTTCTCTCTCTCTCCCACCCTCTCTCCCTCCCTCCCTCTCTCCCTCCCTACCTCTTCTCCCCATCCAATCTCTTTCTCTCTCTCTTTCCCTCTTTCTGTCTTTTTCTCTCTCTCCCTCCCTACCCCCATCTCTCCCTCTACCTCCCCCCCTCTCTCCCTCCCTACCTCTTCTCCCCATCCAATCTTTTTCTCTCTCTCTTTCCCTCTTTCTGTCTTTTTCTCTCTCTCCCTCCCTACCCCCCTCTCTCTCTCTACCTCCCCCCCTCTCTCCCTCTCTCCCTACCTCCCTTCCTCTCTCCCTCCCTCTTTCTCTCTCCCTCCCTCTCTCCCTCCTTCACTCGCTCTCTCTCTCTCTTTCTCTCCCTCCCTCTCTCTCTCTCTCTCTCTCTCTCTCTGTCACAATCTCTCTCTCTCTTTCTTTCACTCCCCTCCCTTTCCTCCTCTCTTCCTGGTAAATAATCAACAACAACATGTACACTTACACAACTTTTACTGCTCAGTATCATAGCTCTCACCACACCACACCACACTACACCACACTACACACCACTACACTACACTACACTACACTACACTACACTACACCACACAACACCACACTACACTACACTACACAACACTACACACACAACACACTAAAACACTACACAACACTACACTGCACAACACACACAACACTATGCACCACAACACTACAAACCACACTACAGAACACACAACAACACACCACACCACACCACACCACACCACTACACTACACAGAACACACCACAACACAACACCTCAAGTACACTTTTCCAGCAGAGCACGCTATCCCTGGTTAATGATCAACAAGAACCATAAACAGTTATATGATTTTTACTGCTCAGCATCACAGTTCACACACAACACAACACTCATAGTGAACATTTCCATCACAGTTCAATCTTGTTAAATATGATGATTCATCAACAAGAGAGTTTCTCACGTTTCTCTTCTTCTGGCTTGGTTGTGGACACACGTTGGAGCTCATCCCTTAGCTGTTACACAGGAGAGTGTCCCTGCTCCGTGATTCCCAGTCACCCCTTTGAGACTTGGTACTCGACTCCTTAGTCTCCAACAGCAGCCATCGTCTCCAGAGTAAAGAGAAAACAGAGCTTTGCTGCCTAACCGATCATTCTGCTCCTTTTCGATTGGTCGTCTGCAGTTCTCCACTCTGTCTGTCAGTCAGGACTAAAGACAGTCTGATGGCTGCTGTCTGACTGAGAGGTTAGTCTGAGACTGAACTTCTCCACTGATGACAGACACGGAGGACAGATCAGGTGAGTTACCTGTCAATGTGTGACCATGGGAGGGGTGGGGCAAGATATTTCTTATCCAATGAAATGATCGTGTGTGCGAATAATTCTGAGGAGGTGTCAGGTTGCAGAAGACAGGGAAACTGGCAGTCACTCAATTCTGTTATGTGATCAAGACGTAGCCTCACCCACCCACAGTTCTACTTCCTTATCACCCATCATGTAGCTTGGAGCACCAAGGGATCAGATCATAAAGTGGAAAAAAGGAAAACTATGGTGATTAACTAAAGAAGCTTGAATGTTACAAGTAAAGGAAATCATCAATACAATTAATCACAGTTAAATATGTATCCAGTCCAGATCTCTGTCTCTATGCTCAACCCTAACCCTGACCCTAACCCTAACCCTAACCCTGACCCTAATCCCCCTCCTCCCCCAGCTTCATTCTATTCTGTAAGCAAGGCATAGCCACACACACCCTCAGTTTTATCTGTCGTCCTACTTGCATCTGTAATCCTAGTTTTATCTGTAGTCCTAGTGTTATCTGTAGTCCTACTTGTATCTGTAGTCCGAGTATTATAGTTTTATCTGTAGTCCTACTTGTATCTGTAGTCCTACTTGTATCTGTAGTCCTAGTTTTATCTGTCGTCCTAGTTGTATAGTTTTATCTGTAGTCCTACTCTTATCTGTAGTCCTAGTTTTATAGTTTTATCAGTTGTCCTACTTGTATCTGTAGTTCTAGTATTATAGTTTGATCTGTAGTCCTAGTTTTATCTGTCGTTCTAGTGTGATCTGTAGTCCTAGTTGTATAGTTTTATCTGTCGTCCTACTTGTATCTGTAGTTCTAGTTTTATCTGTTGTCCTACTTGTATCTGTAGTCCTAGTATTATAGTTTGATCTGTAGTCCTAGTTTTATCTGTCGTTCTAGTGTGATCTGTAGTCCTAGTTGTATAGTTTTATCTGTTGTCCTAGTTTGAGCTGTAGTCCTAGTTGTATAGTTTGATCTGTAGTCCTAGTTTGATCTGTAGTCCTAGTTATATAGTTTGATCTGAAAGTCCTAGTATTCTGGTTATGTTTGTCTCTGCCAGGGACTGGGGAGTTTGTCAGGGTCAAGAGAAAATTATGAAATTTGAGTTGGTTGTGACATCCTAATCCACACAGTGTGGAATTGATTTGGATGCAAATCAGAGACTCTATAAAAACAAAGATATTAATTCCAAAATTACTTGGACTGAATTCAACCTATTGAGTGAATTGTTGATTTTTGCATTTTAGCTCTTTTTAAGAGTGTGATAGGAAAGGGTCTGAATACTTCTGTACATGAGGGATTTCTGTACTTACATTTTAATAAATGTACTGAAATTCAAAAACACAACAAAATGTGGAGAAAGTGAAGGGGTCTGAATACTTTCCGAAGGCACTGTTGATGGAAAGATTGACTTTAGGAAATGAGGTGGTAGTTGTGGTTGGTCCATGGGAGAACAGAAGAGAGAAGTAAACTATACATGTTAACATAAAGCATGATGGCCGAATATAAGATGTGTTTCGACTAGGATAGAGTCTCTCAGCTCAAGAGCTTGTTAGCAGTGTCAACAGTAGACACAACCATAGACACACTACTCTGCACACGTGACAGTTCTTTGTAACTGACTCGGTCAACGCCTCCCATTTGCTGTACAACGTGTAGTAGAGAGCTGCGTGTGTCGAGGAGGGCCACATCTCTCTCTCCTCTTCCCCCTGTGCCGGGCCGAGCTTCTCCTTTTTAATCTGAGGAGGTGTGTACACCATATAGACTAGGGTAGATTCTCTGATTCTCTGTCAGATATGTATATATATAATGTATAATATTACAAAAAAACAAGATTTTGTTTTGTGATCTATCTCTTTAATATTGTTTTAATGTAATTTTAATTTAATTCATTTTAAATTGAGTCAAAACACAATACACATGGAAGGCAGGGAAACTGGCAGTCACTCAATTCTGTCATGTGATCAAGACGTAGCCTCACTCACGTAGCCAAACTCTCCAGAGTTTGCGAACTAGTAGTTATTTGCTTGTTTATCTTAAGTATTCTCGCTAAAAACAGTTTAGCGTACATATCGTACAGCCGACAAGAACTTCTGGACATCGGTTCCGGCACTCCAGTCATCTCTATCGACGATATACCCGAGATTAGCAAAACAGCGGGTCCAGCTAACTCCGCTACACCGACCGGAAGAGGCCCCAGACCGGCTCGGAAACGAAAACACAGGCGAGGGAGCCGAGGTGGGCTGAGAGCTAGGCTAAAGCTAACCCCACACCGACTCTCATTACCTAGCCTTTTCCTTGCAAATGTTCGTTCCCTGGCAAACAAGATGGATGAACTGCGGCTGCGGATCACCACCCACAAATGGATTATGGACTGTAACATCATGGTTTTCACTGAAACCTGGCTCAACAGCGAGGTTCCCGACAACGCTATCGAGCTAGCAGGGCGCTGCGTTCTCCGAGCAGACAGAACAGCAGGCGACTCCGGTAAGACCAGAGGTGGAGGTTTGTGCATTTATGTAAACAAGACGTGGTGCACGGACACTACCATCACCGAGAGTCACTGCTCAGCTAACCTGGAGTTTCTCATGGTTAAGTGTAGACCTTTCTATCTGCCCAGAGAGTTCACGTCCACTGTTATCACGGCAGCCTATATCCCCCCGGATGCTAATGCTAAGATTGCTATGAAAGAACTGTATGCTGCCATTAGCAAACAACAGACTCTGCATCCCGAGGCAGCCTTCATTGTCGCGGGTGACTTCAATCACTCCAACTTAAAGACTGTACTGCCCAAATTCCACCGAAATGTCTCTTGCCCCACCAGAGGAGACAGGACATTGGACCAAGTATACACCAGCATGGCTGATGCGTACAAAGCCGTTCCCCTCCCCCACCTAGGTCAATCAGACCACCTCTCATTGTTCCTACTGCCCAAGTACTCAGCACTCATCAAACGAGTGAAACCTACAGTGAGGACAGTCAAGGTCTGGCCAGAGGGAGCTGACTCAGCGCTCCAGCAGCGTTTTGGAAACACTGACTGGGGTGTGTTTGCCACTCAGGCCACCCATGACTCCCACACGGACATTAATTCATATGCCTCATCTGTTTTGGACTACATCAATTCCAACATCAGCAGTGTCACCACACTCAAGCGGATCACCACTTTCCCTAATCAGAAGCCATGGATGAACAGTGAGGTCCGACTCCTGCTGAAGGCACGCGACATTGCCTTCAGATCAGGGGATGCTCGGGCCTATAGCTCATCCAGGGCTAATCTGCAGAGGGGCATCAAAAAGGCCAAGCACAACCACAAGCTGAGGATAGAGGATCACTTCAGAAACAACTCTGACCCCCGACGCATGTGGCAGGGCATCCAGGCCATCACTGACTACAAACCATCTAACACCTCACCCCTCTCCGTTGACGCCTCCCTCCCTGATGAGCTGAACCACTTCTACGGCCGCTTTGACAGGGACAACAAGGAGGTGGCCATCAAGGCTGTGCTCCCTGCGGATCACCAGCCCCTCACTCTATCCCCCACCGACGTGTGTGCGGCACTGAGCAGGACTAACGCACGCAAGGCTGCTGGTCCTGATGGGATCCCCGGACGCGTCCTCAGGGCCTGCGCTGTGCAGCTGACTAAGGTTTGGACTGACATATTCAACCTGTCCCTAGCCCAAGCAGCTGTCCCCGCGTGCTTCAAAACCACCTCCATCGTGCCGGTGCCAAAACACTCCACTGCAACGAGCTTAAATGACTTCCGACCAGTGGCACTCACGCCCATCATCATGAAGTGCTTCGAGAGGCTGGTCTTAGCTCAACTCAAGACCTGCCTACCACCCACACTGGACCCCTTTCAATTCGCCTACCGGCAGAACAGGAGTACAGAGGATGCCATTTCAACGGCACTTCACTCCGCCCTGTCCCACCTCGACAAGACTAACTCTTATGTGAGAATGCTGTTCATTGACTTCAGCTCAGCATTCAACACCATCATCCCCTCCAAACTGATCTCCAAACTCAGGCAACTGGGCATCAACCCCTCCCTCTGCAACTGGATTCTAGACTTCCTGACCAACAGGCCGCAGTCTGTTAGGCTTCACAACCACACCTCCTCAACCCTCACCCTGAACACCGGCGTTCCACAAGGCTGTGTGCTGAGCCCCCTCCTTTACTCCCACTTCACCTACGACTGCACACCTGTACATGGCTCAAACACCATTGTTAAGTTTGCAGACGACACAACGGTGATCGGTCTCATCAGCAACAACGATGAGTCGGCCTACAGGGAGGAGGTCCAGCACCTAACAGTGTGGTGCAACGACAATAACCTGGCTCTCAACACCAAGAAGACCAAAGAACTCATTGTGGACTTCAGGAAGTCTAAAGCTGGCGCACACACCCCCATCCTCATCAACGGGACTGAGGTGGAGCGAGTCGCCAGCTTCAAGTTTCTGGGTGTCCACATCTCTGAGGACCTCTCCTGGACCCTCAACACCTCCACCCTGATAAAGAAGGCTCACCAGCGTCTCATCTTCCTGAGGAGACTAAAGAAGGTCCATCTATCTCCTCAGATCCTGGTGAACTTCTACCGCTGCACCATCGAGAGTATCCTTACCAACTGTGTCACAGTATGGTATGGCAACTGCTCGGCATCGGACCGGAAAGCACTGCAGAGGGTGGTGAAGACTGCCCAACGCATCACCGGTTCCTCACTCCCCTCCATCGAGGCTGTCCAGGGCAAACGATGCTTGCGTAAGGCACGCAGCATCGTCAAGGACATCTCTCACCCCAACCACAGACTTTTCACCCCACTCCCCTCCGGGAGGCGCTACAGGTCTCTCCGCACCCGAACCAGTAGGTTCAGAGGCAGCTTCTTCCCTGCGGCTGTCACCCTGCTGAACTTGAACACTACATCTACCTGACAACCTACTACCCCTCAACCCCCACCCCCCCCCCCCCCCCCCCCCCCACCCGGACAATTGCACTATTGCACTATACTCCCCTCCCCTGCTCTTACTCAATACCACTGCTCTTCTGTACATACCTGTTCATACTGTTCATAATGCACATAATGCACATATCCTATATTTTCTTTAATACTACTGCACATACTGTACATACTTGTTTATACTGTTTATACGGCATTCCATATTTATATTTATTCTGCATCTACCTCATGTACTGTTAATACATATATACTGCTAGACTGCATTACCCATACAGCTCATATGCTGCTACACTGCTCATACTGTAACTATTTATTCTGCTATAATGCTACTGCTACTCACATACTGCTTTCCTGCACTGCTATATTATACTGCTTATATTATACTATATCATACTGCACTACTACTGATCATATATTGCACTACCTGTAAATACTGTTCATTGCACTTTCTGCTATATTGCACTTCTGGTTAGACGCTAACTGCATTTCGTTGTCTCTGTACTTGTACTCTGCACAATGACAATAAAGTTGAATCTAATCTAATCTAATCTAATCTAAAAAAATAAAATGTGGAGAAAGTGAAGGGGTCTGAATACTTCCCGAAGGTGCTGTTGATGGAAAGATTGACTGTGCAGGGCCGAGCTTCTCCTTTCTACTCTGAGGAGGTGTGTCCACCATATAGACTAGGGTAGATTCTCTGATTCTCTGTCAGATAGAGATATATACATATACAAATATATTCATATACATATATATAGTATTTTAAAAAAAATTGATTGTTTTTTTTGTGAGCTATCCCTTTAATGCAGTAAGAATGTCCAGTAGACGTCAATCAAAACTATTTTCCATTTTAAACTGGCAGATGAAGCCAGCTCAGCCTGAATATGGAGGCCAGGTCAGTTTGACTCTGCACCGTAACTGTTAATATCAGATGATACATCATAGTCATAATACCCTCCCTTCCTGGTTAATAATCAACAACAACATGTACACTTACACAACTTTTACTGCTCAGTATCATAGCTCACACCACACCACACCACACCACACCACACCACACAACACAACACAACACAACACAACACTACACACCACACCAAACACAACACAACACAACACAACACAACACAACACAACACAACACACAACGCAACACAACAAACCACACTATACACTTTCTCTGTCTTTTTCTCTCTCTCCCTCTACCTCCCCCCCTCTCTCACTCTACCTCCCACCCTCTCTCCCTACCTCCCTTCCTCTCTCCCTCCCTCTTTCTCCCTCCCTCCCTACCTCTCCCTCCTTCACTCGCTCTCTCTCTCTCTCTTTCTCTCTCTCTCCCTCCCTCTCTCCCTCCCTCCCTCTCTCTTCTCCCCATCCAATCTCTTTCTCTCTCTCTCTTTCCCTCTTTCTATCTTTTTTTCTCTCTCCCACCCTACCCCCCTCTCTCCCTCTACCTCCCCCCCCTCTCTCCCTCTACCTCCCACCCTCTCTCCCTACCTCCCTTCCTCTCTCCCTCCCTCTTTCTCTCTCCCTCCCTCTCTCCCTCCCTCCCTCTCTCTTCTCCCCATCCAATCTCTTTCTCTCTCTCTCTTTCCCTCTTTCTATCTTTTTTTCTCTCTCCCACCCTACCCCCCTCTCTCCCTCTACCTCCCACCCTCTCTCCCTCTCTCCTTACCTCCCTTCCTCTCTCCCTCCCTCTTTCTCTCTCCCTCCCTCTCTCCCTCCCTCCCTCTCTCTTCTCCCCATCCAATCTCTTTCTCTCTCTCTCTTTCCCTCTTTCTATCTTTTTTTCTCTCTCCCACCCTACCCCCTCTCTCCCTCTACCTCCTCCCCCTCTCTCCCTCTACCTCCCACCCCTCTCCCTCTCTCCCTACCTCCCTTCCTCTCTCCCTCCCTCTTTCTCTCTCCCTCCCTCTCTCCCTCCCTCTCTCTCTCTGTCACAATCTCAACACTACACACCACACTAAACACAACACAACACAACACAACACAACACAACACAACACAACACATCACAACACAACACAACACAACACACAACGCAACAAACCACACTATACACATTCTCTTTCTTTTTCTCTCTCTCCCTCTACCTCCCCCCCTCTCTCCCTCTACCTCCCACCCTCTCTCCCTACCTTCCTTCCTCTCTCCCTCCCTCTTTCTCCCTCCCTACCGACCTCTCCCTCCTTCACTCGCTCTCTCTCTCTCTTTCTCTCTCTCTCCCTCCCTCTCTCCCTCCCTACCTCTTCTCCCCATCCAATCTCTTTCTCTCTCTCTCTTTCCCTCTTTCTATCTTTTTCTCTCTCTCCCTCCCTACCCCCCTCTCTCCCTCTACCTCCCCCCTCTCTCCCTCTACCTCCCACCCTCTCTCCCTCTCTCCCTACCTCTCTCCCTCCCTCTTTCTCTCTCCATCCCTCTCTCCCTCCCTCTCTCTCTCTCTCTCTCTCTCTCTCTCTCTCTCTCTCTGTCACAATCTCTCTCTCTCTTTCTTTCACTCCCCTCCCTTTCCTCCTCTTGCTCTGGTTAATTATTAACAACAACATGTACACTTACACAACTTTTTCTCCCCATCCAATCTCTTTTTCTCTCTCTCTTACCCTCTTTCTATCTTTTTCTATCTCTCCCTCCCTACCCCCCTCTCCCCCTCTCCCTCCCCCCCTCTCTCCCTCTACCTCCCACCCTCTCTCCCTACCTCCCTTCCTCTCTCGCTCCCTCTTTCTACCTCCCTCCCTACCTCCCTCTCTCCCTCCTTCACTCGCTCTCTCTCTTTCTCTCTCTCTCCCTCCCTCCCTCTCTCCCTCCCTACCTCTTCTCACCATCCAATTTCTTTCTCTCTCTCTGTTTCCCTCTTTCTGACTTTTTCTCTCTCTCCCTCCCTACCCCCTCTCTCCCTCTACCTTCCCCCTCTCTCCCTCTACCTCCCACCCGCTCTCCCTCTCTCCCTAACTCCCCTCCTCTCTCCCTCCTTCACTCGCTCTCTCTCTTTCTCTCTCTCTCCCTCCCTCCCTCTCTCCATCCCTACCTCTTCTCCCCATCCAATCTCTTTCTCTCTCTCTCTCTCTTTCCCTCTTTCTGTCTTTTTCTCTCTCTCCCTCCCTTCCCCCCTCTCTCCCTCTACCTCCCACCCTCTCTCCCTCTCTCCCTAACTCCCCTCCTCTCTCCCTCCTTCACTCACTCTCTCTCTTTCTCTCTCTCTCCCTCCCTCCCTCTCTCCCTCCCTACCTCTTCTCCCCATCCAATCTCTTTCTCACTCTCTCTTTCCCTCTTTCTGTCTTTTTCTCTCTCTCCCTCCCTACCTCCCTCTCTCCCTCCTTCACTCACTCTCTCTCTCTTTCTCTCCCTACCTCTCTCTCTCTATCTCTCTCTCTCTGTCACAATCTCTCTCTCTCTTTCTTTCACTCCCCTCCCTTTCCTCCTCTTGCTCTGGTTAATTATTAACAACAACATGTACACTTACACAACTTTTACTGCTCAGTATCATAGCTCACACTACACAACACTACACTGCACAACACACACAACACTACGCACCACAACACTACAAACCACACTACAGAACACACAACAACACACCACACCACACCACACCACAACACTACACAGAACACAACACAACACAACACAACACCACAAGTACACTTTTCCAGCAGAGCACACTCTTCCTGGTTAATGATCAACAAGAACCATAAACAGTTATATGATTTTTACTGCTCAGGATCACAGTTCACACAACACAACACTCACAGTGAACATTTCCGTCACAGTTCAATCTTGTTAAATATGATGATTCATCAACAAGAGAGTTTCTCACGTTTCTCTTCTTCTGGCTTGGTTGTGGACACACGTTGGAGCTCATCCCTTAGCTGTTACACAGGAGAGTGTCCCTGCTCCGTGATTCCCAGTCACCCCTTAGAGACTTGGTACTCGACTCCTTAGTCTCCAACAGCAGCCATCGTCTCCAGAGTAAAGAGAAAACAGAGCTTTGCTGCCTAACTGATCATTCTGGTCCTTTTAGATTGGTCGTCTGCAGTTCTCCACTCTGTCTGTCAGTCAGGACTAAAGACAGTCTGATGGCTGCTGTCTGACTGAGAGGTTAGTCTGAGACTGAACTTCTCTACTGATGACAGACACGGAGGACAGATCAGGTGAGTTACCTGTCAATGTGTGACCATGGGAGGGGTGGGGCAAGATATTTCTTATCCAATGAAATGATCGTGTGTGTGAATAATTCTGAGGAGGTGTCAGGTTGCAGAAGGCAGGGAAACTGGCAGTCACTCAATTCTGTCATGTGATCAAGACGTAGCCTCACCCACCCACAGTTCTACTTCCTTATGACCCATCATGTAGCTTGGAGCACCAAGGGATCAGATCATAAAGTGGAAAAAAGGAAAACAAAGAAGCTTGAAAATACAATTTGATCAGTTTGATTTGTAGTTCTAGTTTTATCTGCAGTCCTGGTTTCATAGTTTTATCTGTAGTCCTACTTGTATCTGTAGTCCTAGTTTCATCTGTAGTCCTAGTTTTATAGTTTTATCTGTAGTCCTAGTTTGATCTGTAGTCTTAGTTTTATAGTTTTATCTGTAGTCTTAGTTAGATCGGTAGTCCTAGTTTTATCGTTTTATCTGTAGTCCTACTTGTATCTGTAGTCCTAGTTTTATAGTTTTATCTGTAGTCCTAGTTTGATCTGTAGTCCTAGTATTATAGTTTGATCTGTAGTCCTAGTTTTATCTGAAGTCCTAGTTTCATAGTTTTATCTGTAGGCCTAGTTTTAACTGTAGTCCTAGTTTTATCTGTAGTCTTAGTTTGATTCGTAATCCTAGTTGTATAGTTTGATCTGTAGTCCTACTTTGATCTGTAGTCCTGGTTGTATAGTTTGATCTGTAGTCCTAGTTGTATAGTTTGATCTGTAGTCCTAGTTTGATCTGTAGTCCTAATTGTATAGTTTGATCTGTAATCCTAGTATTCTGGGTATGTTTGTCTCTGGCAGGGACTGGAGAGTTTGTCAGGGTCATGAGAAAATTATTAAATTTGCTGAGTTGGTCATGACATCCTAATCCACACAGTGTGGAATTGATTCCGATTCAAATCAGAGACTCTATAAAAACAAAGATATTTATTCCAAAATTACTTGAACTCAATTCAACTTATTGAGTGAATTGTTGATGACATTTTTGCATTCCAGCTCATTTTAAGAGAGTCATAGCAAAGGATCTGAATACTTCTGTACATAAAGGATTTCTGTATTTAAAATGCAATAAATTTACTGAAATTTCAAAAAAGTGTTTTTGCTTCGTGTTACGGCCGCAGCCGATACCCGCCCGTATGTCTCTTGTTATGCTGTCAAGCAGGCTGCACGCTACAAATTCCGAGGCTCCGCCCACTCCGTCGACATCGCCAGCGCGGATCCGGATTGGATGCATCGCAACCAGCGGACCTATCGGGTCCCAGCGCGAGCCGGATAAAAAGCCGGGCCAGCTTGTCAGTCGGCGGGCTGTGTATGTTTGACCAGTACCCGTGAGAGACTTGTGTAGAACACTTGACTTTGTAGAAACTCGTTAGAAAGATAGACTTTGTAGAAACTTGTTAGTATTGTGTATTGTGATACTGTGCTTAGCGCAATCGTTTATTAGTTTATGGTTACCGAAAATTGGGCCAAGTATAGTTTTGTTGCACTGATTTTGCACCACACTCAGTGGATTCCTTTGTTTAGACTCTCCAGGAGTAGAGGTGGCTGTTCTGCACTGTATTTAAGTTTTGTCCACTGCTTTAGGCCAGTGAGGTTTTGTTTTCGCTTTGGTTTTGATTAGATGATAAAAGTTTAGGTTTTGCTCACCGTTTATGAGCTTGCTTTTGGTTATATTTGTTTATTTGAGTTGAACAGCCCCTGTAGGTCCTTTTCTTCTATTGTTGTAGCCACTGAATCTGTATGACCCTTGTTACCCTTAAGACAATTTAAGTTCCTTGTTAATAAAATAACTATAATTTACCAATTCCACCTGCTTATATGTTGCTTCCCTTTCCCCTAGCGAGCCGGGTTGTAACACTTTGTCATTCTGGTTAATTGTGTGTGGATTGATGGCAAATTCTTTTAATTTAATTCATTTTAAATTGAGTTAAAAACACAACAAAATGTAGAGAAAGTGAAGGGGTCTGAATACTTTCTGAAGGCGCTGTTGATGGAAAGATTGACTGTGCATATATATATATATACAGTATATATATATATACAGTGGGGTAAATAATTATTTGATCCCCTGCTGATTTCTTAGTTTGCCCGATTACAAAGAAATGAGCTGTCTATAATTTTTATGGTACTTTTATTTTAACAAATAGAGACAGAATATCAACAAAGAAGTCCATAAAAAACACATTATATAAAGTTATAAATTAATTTGCATTTGATCGAAAGAAATAAGTATTTGATCCCCTACAAACCAGCAAGAATTCTTCTCATACAGACCGGTTATATGCCCATGAGGCACACAGATTAGTCCTGTCACTTTAGGAAAAGTACTCCTAATCTCTGCTTGTTATGGGTATAAAAGACACCTGTCAATAGAATCAATCTCTTCCATTCCAACCTCTCCACCACCATGAGCAAGACCAAAGAACATTCAAAGGACATCAGGGTAAGAGTTGTAGACCTGCACAAGGCTGGAATGGGCTACAAGACCATCAGCAAGAAGCTTGGTGAGAAGGAGACAACTGTTGGTGCAATTATTAGAAAATGGAAAAAATATAAAATAACCATCAATCGCCTTCGGCCTGGAGCTCCACGCAAGATCTTGCCTCGTGGGGTAAGGATGATCATGAGGAGGGTGAGGGATCAGCCCAGAACTACACGGGAGGAGCTTGGTAATGATCTCAAGGCAGCTGGGACCACAGTCACCAAGAAAACCATTGGTAACACACTACACCGTAACGGATTGAAATCCTGCAGTGCCCGCAAAGTCCCCCTGCTCAAGAAGGCACATGTACAGGCCCATCTGAAGTTTGCCAATGAAGACTTAAATGATTCAGAGAAGGCTTGGGAGAAGATAATGTGGTCAGATGAGACCAAAATTGAACTCTTTGGCATAAATTCGACTCGTCGTGTTTGGAGGGAGAGAAATGCTGAATGCTACAATCCCAAGAACACCATCCCCACTGTCAAACACGGAGGTGGAAACATTATGCTTTGGGGTTGTTTCTCTGCTAAGGGTACAGGACGACTTCACTGCATTGACGGGCCAATGGACGGGGCCATGTACCGTAAGATCTTGGACGAGAACCTCCTTCCCTCAGCCAGAGCACTGAGGATGGGTCGTGGATGGGTCTTCCAGCATGACAATGAACCAAAACATATGGCCAAGGCAACAAAGGAGTGGCTCAAGAAGAAGCACACCAAGGTCATGGAGTGGCCTAGCTAGTCTCCAGACCTTAATCCTATAGAAAATTTGCGGAGGGAGCTGAAGCTTCGGGTTGCCAAGCAAAAGCCTTGAAACCTTCAGGATTTGGAGAGGATCTGTAAAGAGGAGTGGACCAAAATCCCTCCTGAGATGTGTGCAAACCTGGTGACCAACTATAAGAAACGTCTGACTTCTGTGCTTTCCACCAAGGGTTTCTCCACCAAGTACTAAGTCATGTTTTGCTTCGGGATCAAATGCAAATGAATTTATAACTTTATATAATGTGTTTTTTATGGACTTCTTTGTTGATATTCTGTCTCTATTTGTTAAAATAAAAGTACCATATGAATTATAGACCACTTATTTCTTTGTAATCGGGCAAACTAACAAAATCAGCAGGGGATCAAATAATTATTTCCCTCACTATATCTATAATATGTATAATATAAAAAAAAAAAAAGATTATTTTTGTGATCTATCCCTTTAATGCAGTAAGAATGTACAATAGACGTCAATCAAATCTATTTTCCATTTTAAACTCACAAATAAAGCCAGCCTGAATATGGAGGCCAGGTCAGTTTGACTCTGGACCGTAACTGTTAATATCATCTGATACATCATAGTCATAGTACCCTCCTTTCCTGGTTAATAATCAACAACAACATGTACACTTACACAACTTTTACTGCTCAGTATCATAGCTCACACCACACTACACTACACTACACAACACTACACTACACACACAACACTACACTACACTACACAACACACCACACACAACACTACACTACACTACACAACACTACACTACACTACACTACACTACACACCACTACACACACAACACTACACTACACACACAACACACCACACTAAAACACTATACACCACAGCACACCACACCAAACACAACACTACACACCACACAACACAACACAACACAACACACAACACAATGCAACACAACAAACCACACTATACACTTTCTCTGTATTTTTCTCTCTCTCACTCTACCTCCCCCCCTCTCTCCCTCTACCTCCCACCCTCTCTCCCTCTCTCCCTACCTCCCTTCCTCTCTCCCTCCCTCTTTATCCCTCTCTCCCTCACTCCCTCCCTCCCTCCCTCCCTACCTCTTCTCCCCATCCAATCTCTCTCTCTTTCACTTTCCCTCTTTCTGTCTTTTTCTCTCTTTCCCTCCCTACCCTCTTCTCTCCCTCTACCTCCCCCCCTCACTCCCTCTACCTCCCACCCTCTCTCCCTCTCTCCCTACCTCCCTTCCCCCCTCTTTCTCCCTCCCTCCCTCTCTCCCTCCCTACTTCCCTCTCTCCCTCCTTCACTCGCTCTCTCTCTCTTTCTCTCGCTCCCTCTCTCTCTCTCTCTCTCTCTGTCACAATCTCTCTCTCTCTTTCTTTCACTCCCCTCCTTTTCCTCTCTCCCTCCGTGTCTCTCTCTCCATCTGTACCTCTCTCTCCCTCCCTCCTCTCTCCATCCCATCTCTCTTCCTCCCTCCCTACCTCTCTCTACTACTCTCCCTCCCTCTGTCCCTCCATCCTCTCCCTCCCTCCCTCCCCTTCCTATCTCCCTCCCTCTCTCCCACCTCTCCCTCCCTCTCTGCCTCCCTCCCTCTATCCCTCCCTCTCTCTCTCCCTCCTCTCTCTCATTCTCTCCCTCCCTTCTCTCCATCCCTCTATCCCTCCCTCTCTCTCTCCCTCCTCTCTCTCATTCTCTCCCTCCCTCCTTCCCTCCCTCCCTCCCTCACTCCCTCTATCCCTCCGTCTGGCACCAACAACTATGCCACGTTCAAAGTCACTTAAACCACCTTCAGCAGGTTGTCTTGACCATGTCTACATGCCTAAATGCATTGAGTTGCTGCCATGTGATTGGCTGATTAGATATTTGCGTTAAAGAGCAGTTGAACAGGTGTACCTAATAAAGTGGCCGGTGAGTGGATATATATATATATATAATATGTATAATATAAAAATAAAAAAAAAGAATATTTTTGTGATCTATCCCTTTAATGCAGTAAGAATGTACAATAGACGTCAATCAAAGCTATTTTCCTTTTTAAATTCATAAATAAAGCCAGCCTGAAAATGGAGTCCAGGTCAGTTTGACTCTGGACCGTAACTGTTAATATCATCTGATACATCATAGTCATAGTACCCTCCCTTCCTGGTTAATTATTAACAACAACATGTACACTTACATAACTTTTACTGCTCAGTATCATAGCTCACACCACACAACACTACACTACACTACACTACACAACACTACACTACACACACAACTACACTACACTACACTACACTACACACACAACACTACACTACACTACACTCTTTAAAACATGATAGACACTCTCTTTCCCTCTCTTCCTCCTCTCTCCATCCCATTTCTCTCTCTCCCTCCCTACCTCTCTCTACTACTCTCTCTCCCTCTCCCCCTCCATCCTTTCCCTCCCTCCCCCCTCTCTCTCCCTTCCTCTCTCCCTCCATCCTTTCCCTCCCTCCCCTTCCTCTCTCCCTCTCTCCCTCTCTCCCTCCTCTCCCTCCCTCTCTGCCTCCCTCCCTTCTCTCTCTCCCTCCCTCTCTCCCTCCCTCCCTCCCTCCTCTCTCTAATTCTCTCCCTCCCTCCTTCCCTCCCTCCCTCCCTCACTCCCTCTATCCCTCCGTCTGGCACGAACAATTATGCCACGTTCAAAGTCACTTAAACCACCTTCAGCAGGTCGTCTTGACCATGTCTACATGCCTAAATGCATTGAGTTGCTGCCATGTGATTGGCTGATTAGATATTTGCGTTAAAGAGCAGTTGACCATATAGTGGCCGGTGAGTTTATATCTATATATATATATAATATGGAGGCCAGGTCAGTTTGACTCTGGACCGTAACTGTTAATATCATCTGATACATCTTAGTCATCATAGCCTCTCTTCCTGGTTAATTATTAACAACAACATGTACACTTACACAACTTTTACTGCTCAGTATCATAGCTCACACCACACCACACCACACCACACCACACCACACCACACCACACCACACTAAACAACACTACACTACACACCACACAACACTACACACACAACACTACACTACACAACACAACACTACACTACACTACACTACACTACACAACACAACACACACAACACAACACAACACAACACAACACAACACAACACACACAACACAACACCACACTAAAACACAACACACCACACCACAAGTACACTTTTCTAGCAGAGCACACTCTTCCTAGTTGATGATCAACAAGAACCATAAACAGTTATGTAATTTTTACTGCTCAGGATCACAGTTCACACAACATAACACTCACAGTCAACATTTCCATCACAGTTCAATCTTGTTAAATATGATGATTCATCAACAAGAGAGTTTCTCACGTTTCTCTTCTTCTGGCTTGGTTGTGGACACACGTTGGAGCTCATCCCTTAGCTGTTACACAGGAGAGTGTCCCTGCTCCGTGATTCCCAGTCACCCCTTAGAGACTTGGTACTCGACTCCTTAGTCTCCAACAGCAGCCATCGTCTCCAGAGTAAAGAGAAAACAGAGCTTTGCTGCCTAACTGATCATTCTGGTCCTTTTAGATTGGTCCTCTGCAGTTCTCAACTCTGTCTGTCAGTCAGGACTAAAGACAGTCTGATGGCTGCTGTCTGACTGAGAGGTTAGTCTGAGACTGAACTTCTCTACTGATGACAGACACGGAGGACAGATCAGGTGAGTTACCTGTCAATGTGTGACCATGGGAGGGGTGGGGCAAGATATTTCTTATCCAATGAAATGATCGTGTGTGTGAATAATTCTGAGGAGGTGTCAGGTTGCAGAAGGCAGGGAAACTGGCAGTCACTCAATTCTCTTCTGTGATCAAGACGTAGCCTCACCCACCCACAGTTCTACTTCCTTATCACCCATCATGTAGCTTGGAGCACCAAGGGATCAGATCATAAAGTGGAAAAAAGGAAAACTATGGTGATTAACTAAAGAAGCTTGAATGTTACAAGTAAAGGAAATCATTAATACAATTAATCACAGTTAAATCCTAACCCTAACCCTAACCTCATTTCTACTCCTAACCCTAACCCTAACCCTAACCTCATTTCTACTCCTAACCCTAACCCTAACCCTAACCTCATTTCTACTCCTAACCCTAACCCTAACCCTAACCCTAACCTCATTTCTACTCCTAACCCTAACCCTAACCCTTTCCCTATCCCTAACCCTAACCCTAACCTCATTTCTACTCCTAACCCTAACCCTAACCCTAACTTCATTTCTACTCCTAACCCTAACCCTAAACCTAACCCTAACCCTAACCCTATCCCTAACCCTTTCTACTCCTAACCCTAACCCTAACCCTAATCAAATTTCTACTCCTAACCCTAACCCTAACCCTAACCTCATTTCTACTCCTAACCCTAACCCTAACCCTAACCTCATTTCTACTCCTAACCCTAACCCTAACCCTAACCCTAACCTTAACCTCATTTCTACTCCTAACCCTAACCCTAACCCTAACCCTATCCCTATCCCTAACAGTAACCCTAACCTCATTTCTACTCCAAACCCTAACCCTAACCCTATCCCTAACCCTAACCTCATTTCTACTCCTAACCCTAACCCTAACCCTAACCCTTTCCCTATCCCTAACCCTAACCCTAACCTCATTTCTACTCCAAACCCTAACCCTAACCCTATCCCTAACCCTAACCCTAACCCTAACCCTAACCTCATCTCTACTCCTAACCCTAACCCTAACCCTAACCTCACTTCTACTCCTAACCCTAACCCTAACCCTATCCCTATCCCTAACCCTAACCCTAACCCTAACCTCATTTCTACTCCTATCCCTAACCCTAACCCTAACCTCATTTCTACTCCAAACCCTAACCCTAACTCCAACCCTAACCTCATTTCTACTCCTATCCCTAACCCTAACCCTAACCCTAACCTCATTTCTACTCCAAACCCTAACCCTAACCCTAACCCTTGCCAAACAATTTGGTATTCTAGTAACAAAGGCCAAGAAAATATTTCCCTATGCAGAAATATTTATTCCACTGATTCAGATCTCAGAGCGACAAGATCATGACGTTCAGGTGTTGGTGTCAGCTTCTTTGATTTTTGATGGTTGGATGGAGCAATTAAACTACCCAGGGGGGTACCGAGAATTCTCACCCCCACGGGATCCAATATTTTAAACTTGTCCCTATATATGTGTGTCTTTCCCTTCATTCTGGTTCTATCCTCTGAAGAAGACACATGGTGTCGAAACGTTAGGAGCTCATTTCTCAGAGCGACAAGACCATGACGTTCAGGTGTTGGCACGTGGGGTCAATTTGTTCATCGGGGATAGGTATAGGGTGTTGAAGGGCGTGAAGGACAGTGATTTTAAAGTGCAAAGGGACAGAGTACACTGGACAAAAACAACAGCTTCTTTGATTTTTGATGGTTGGATGGAGCAATTAAACTACCCAGGGGGGTACCGAGAATTCTCACCCCCACGGGATCCAATATTTTAAACTTGTCCCTATATATGTGTGTCTTTCCCTTCATTCTGGTTCTATCCTCTGAAGAAGACACATGGTGTCGAAACGTTAGGAGCTCATTTCTCAGAGCGACAAGACCATGACGTTCAGGTGTTGGCACGTGGGGTCAATTTGTTCATCGGGGATAGGTATAGGGTGTTGAAGGGCGTGAAGGACAGTGATTTTAAAGTGCAAAGGGACAGAGTACACTGGACAAAAACAACAGCTTCTTTGATTTTTGATGGTTGGATGGAGCAATTAAACTACCCAGGGGGGTACCGAGAATTCTCACCCCCACGGGATCCAATATTTTAAACTTGTCCCTATATATGTGTGTCTTTCCCTTCATTCTGGTTCTATCCTCTGAAGAAGACACATGGTGTCGAAACGTTAGTGTTATGTTTGAATAACGGAGACTGAAGCCAGAGCTTACTTAGGAGCGTGCTCTCCGTTTATTAACCAAAATACAACTAACTGAAAACAGGTACGGTCACGTGAAACGCACGTTGCCGTAAAACACATTGCACTGACGCAGCAGTGCCAGATGTAACAATTCCCCCCCCCTCACAGAACTAGGAGTGATACTCAGTCACAAAGTCACGCAGGTGCTCGGGCCTGCCGCGTGCCCGAGCTGGGCGGGGTTCAGGTGCAGCAACAACCACTGGCCCGTCGGGCTGGGCCGGAGGAGCTGGGATTGGTGCAGCCTCTAACCATGCAGCCGGCAGAACTCTAGCAGCGGGCACCACCAGGTCTGGGCTCGGGGGGGCGTGTACCTTGCCCAGGCGGTTAGCATGCCAGCGTGTGCCGTCGGCGAGCCTGAATGTAGCCGGGCCAAGCTGTTGGCTGACCTGGACCGGGTCTGACCAAAACGACTGGAGCTTGTTGTCCCGATGAGGTCGACGAATCCTGACCCAGTCCAAGACAGCGATGGCAGGTGGCTTAGCACGTCGGGCCCTGTCGAAACGGTCCTTCATCCGACGCTGGCGTGTGTCGACGGCGGCTCGAACCGGGTGGGCTGGGGCCCAAGCTGCTGTAGGGCGGAGCCTATCCAGAGGCAGCTGAAGCTCCCGCCCCAGCATAAGGGAGGCTGGGGAGACTCCTGTGGTGGCGTGTCGGGTGGCCCGGTAATGCAGCAGCGTTTGGAGGAGGCTGGTGGTGAGTGTGCACCCTTGTGCCAGATGGGCCCTGATGCCATTTTTCAATGACTGGTTCAGCCGTTCCACCCCCCCATTCGCAGCCGGGTTGTAGAATGCTGTGCGAATGTGGCGTATTCCTTTCCCCTCCAGATAAGAGGACAGTTCGTGGGAGACCATCTGGGGACCATTGTCGGTCGTGATCCTCTTGGGCAGGCCCCAACGCGCGAACAGAGAGTCGAGAATGTCAACCAACACCTTGGCTGTGACCGAGCCCACAGGCGCTACCTCTGGCCACTTAGAGTGGAGGTCGTAGACAACGACGAGGAACCTCTGGTGATGCGGTACTCCATGCAGCTCGCCGCAGATGTCAAGTTGTAGGTGCTCCCAGGGTTGGGACGGCCAGTCCAGCGGTTGCATGGGCGGGGGTGGGGCTGGGGCCCTGGTCTTACCACTAAGAAGGCAAGCAGTGCAGTCCTTGACCAGGGTCTCGATTTCCCTATCGATGCCTGGCCACCACACCGCGTCGCGACACCGCTGTTTGAGCTTGACTATGCCCAAGTGGCCCTCGTGCGCCATAGCAAGGACACGCGCCCGAAGGGCACTCGGGACCACAGTGCAGAGCCCGCGAGCGATGCAGGTGTCGTTCCAACATGACAGTTCATCCCTGACCCTGGAGTAGGGGAGCATCTCATCTGGTACCCTCGCCGGCCAGCCCTGTCTGATGTAGGTCGAGAGTGTAGAGAGGGTGGGGTCGTCAGCCGAGGCGTCCTGGATCTCCCTCAGTGACACTGTCTCCTGGAGGGGTGTGTGGAGGAGCTGGACGAGGTCGTGCTCGGCCTGGTCCTGACCGGGGGCCAAAGATGGATCTGGGGGTGGGTTGGGGATTGCACGTGACAGCAGGTCAGCCACCACGTTGTCCCGACCCGGCGTGAAATGCAGGCGGAAGTTGTACTGCTGCAGGCGGTCGGCCCAACGATGGAGACGGAGTGGGTTGTGGCCGGTGCCAGACGTGGCTAGGAGGGTGGTGAGGGCCTGATGGTCCGTCCTCAGTGTGAATGCGCGTCCGTAGAGGTACATGTGCCAGCGCTCACATGCCCAGAGGCACGCTAGGGCTTCCCGCTCCCCCACCGAGTACCTCTGTTCTGTGGGGCTGAGAGCCCGTGAGGCGAAGGCGATCGGCCTCTCCACACCCCCTTGCAGCTGGGACATCACAGCACCGATGGCCATGGCGGAGGTGTCACATGTGACGAGGGTGGGGCTGGCTGGGTCGAAGTGCGCCAGGACCGGTGGTGTGGTGAGCTGGGACTTCAGGAGGCGCACAGCGTCCGAGCAGGCAGACGTCCAGAGCCAGGGCTCACCATGTTTCAGCAGCTGTCGCAGTGGCGCAGTCGTGGCCGAGTACTGTGGCAGGAAACGTAGGTAGAACGCTGTCATGCCCAGGAAGGAGGCCAACTGAGTGGCTGAGGTGGGCTCCGGGACACGGTGGATGGCGTCTGTGTTCGAGTGGAGTGGGTATATGCCATCAGCCGAGAGACGGAACCCCACAAACTCAATGGCCGGGGCAGCGAAGACACACTTCTCGCCGTTGAGTGTGAGGTGGTGCTTGGCCAGTGCACTGAACACGCTGTGGAGGCGCTCGTCGTGGCTCTTGACAGTAGCCCCGTGAACCACGATATCGTCCAGGTAGATGGCCACACCCGGGATCCCAGCGAAGATGGAGGCCATTATCTTTTGGAAGCAGCTGGGGGCAGAGCTTAGACCAAAAGCCATGCGTTTGTAACGGAAGACCCCTTTGTGGGTGATAAACGCGGTGAGGTTGCGGCTCTCAGGGTGTAGTGGCACCTGGAGGTAACCCTGGCGGAGGTCTAGTTTGGAGAAAGTGGTGGACCCGTGGAACTGGGCGGTGAGCTCCTCTGTCGTTGGCAAAGGGTATTTGTCTGGGATGATGGCCTTGTTTACCGCTCTTAGATCCACGCAGAGTCGCAGCCCCCCAGACTTCTTCTTTGCCACCACAATGTTGGAGATCCAGGGCGATGCATTCACCTGCTCGATGATGTCGCCATCGAGCATGCTCTGTAGCTCAGAGATGTCATCGCGGAGGGCCAGAGGAGAGCGGCGGAGGGGCTGGATGACAGGCGTCACCTGCGGGTCTAACAAGGGCTGGTGGGCGAAAACATCAAGGCAGCCCACACCGCTGAACAGCATGGGCCACTGTTGCTGCCAGGGGATGGCAACAGTGTGAATCTCTGAGCCAGCGGTGTCTAGCAGAGTGAAACCGAGGCTGTTGAAAAGGTCGAGGCCTAGGAGGTTGGTCCCGTGGCGTGCAATATTGAACCTCAAGAGTGGCAGTGTCTTCTCTCCGTATTTCACAGGCAGCTGAAGGGAGCCCACGATGTCAATCTTCGAGTTGGCATAGCCACGCAGGGTGGTGGTGGGCTGCCCCAGTGGCTCGTGGGAGAAAAACTGTGTGTAAGTCGCCAAGTTCAGGAGGGACACCGTGGCTCCAGTGTCTAGGAGGAGCGGTAGAGTAACATCACCAACCATCAACGAGCATGTTTTAAATGGCGCTCGTCCTGAGCTAACATTGTGGATGATTGTGGTAGGTGGCTGGGAGGCTCTAGCTGGGGCAGACCTACAGACTTTGTGAAAGTGGTTGAGTTTCCCGCAGTTGGAGCAGGTTTTACCACGGGCAGGACAGATCTGAGCTCTTGAATTGTGCGCAGAAGAGCCACAATTCCCACATGGCTGGTGTGGGCGGTCACGTGACTGAGAGGCTAGTAATATGTTCTCGCTGCTGTCTGCACTCACGTGGAGGAGGGGCACCCGTGACTCGAGTGGGCCCGCTGCCTTGGCCAGTGCTAGAGAGTTGGAAGAGGTAGATAAACTAGCTGCACATTCCAGAGCAGATTCAACCTGAACTGCAAGGTGTAGAGCTGCTGCTAATGTTAAATCATCATTTTCCAGTAGGAGTCTTTCCCCTATTTTGTCACAGTTCGTGTGCAGTATCAGGTGGTCCCTTATCATTTCGTCCTGTAAGGCCCCGAACTTGCACGAGCTAGCTAAACCTCGTAAATCAGCCACGAACTGCGTCACTGACTCACCCGACCGTTGGTGCCTCCGTCGGAATATGACGCGACGGAGCAGAGCACTTTGTGGAGCTGCGAAATGTGCTTTTAGTAGCTCCACGGCATTTGTGTAAGTTGTTGCATTGCCGAGAGTTCCAAACACGCGCTGTCCCTCCGCTCCTAGGCAGTGCAGCAAGAGTGCACGTTTCCTCACTGCCGAAACATCTTCTAAGCCGGCAGCTAGAATATAAGTTTCGAACGAGGAAATCCAGCGAGGCCACGGCACCGGTGGTTCTCCCGGTAGAGCTAGGAAGGGGGAGGGTGGTGGTAGGGAGCAATCAGCCATCTCTCGTCGCCAATGTTATGTTTGAATAACGGAGACTGAAGCCAGAGCTTACTTAGGAGCGTGCTCTCCATTTATTAACCAAAATACAACTAACTGAAAACAGGTACGGTCACGTGAAAGGCACGTTGCCGTAAAACACATTGCACTGACGCAGCAGTGCCAGATGTAACAGTTAGGAGCTCATTTCTCAGAGCGACAAGACCATGACGTTCAGGTGTTGGCACGTGGGGTCAATTTGTTCATCGGGGATAGGTATAGGGTGTTGAAGGGCGTGAAGGACAGTGATTTTAAAGTGCAAAGGGACAGAGTACACTGGACAAAAACAACAGCTTCTTTGATTTTTGATGGTTGGATGGAGCAAATAAACTACCCAGGGGGGTACCGAGAATTCTCACCCCCACGGGATCCAATATTTTAAACTTGTCCCTATACATGTGTGTCTTTCCCTTCATTCTGGTTCTATCCTCTGAAGAAGACACATGGTGGCCAGCGCCACAAACCCTGTCTGTTTTTATTGAATACTTTAAACATTGGCCCTCCATTTTAATATAAATAATATTTTTTCTGGGAGCTCTATCCCAGAGAAGCCTACTCAGTTGGGGGAATCGTTTATAGGGTAGGTTAAATTTTACAATGGAGGTGACCGTTTTGTGGAATGTTTTTTCATGGAGTTGATTTCCAGTGGGATATTTTAATATTTACTTTCTTAATTGTGATGTGGTTGGCCTGGGAATTGTGGAGATTTATTGGAATTGTTTGGTGTTCCACAACCAGGTCGCCAATTAATTATAGCAGCCTATAGGAGAAATAAAAACCTGAAAGATCAATTGGTGCAGGCATCTTTAAGGACCGAACGACGTGATCCGTTACAGTCACATTTTAAAGTGAATCAATTTATCACAAATAAATATTTTTGTGAACCACAGGTCTGGATCACTGTATTCGCTCCATGAAAATCGCTGAACCGCGAAATCGCCAATTCACAAATCTTGAAAAGTAAACAGAAGAAAAAAGAGATTAGTTTGTGTGCCAGTGCATTCCTGCCTAGGCAGATGTTTTATGATTCCCCTTACCTGACCGGCCAGCGCCACAAACCCTGTCTGTTTTTATTGAATACTTTTAACATTGGCCCTCCATTTTAATATAAATAATATTTTTTTTCTGGGAGCTCTATCCCAGAGAAGCCTACTCAGTTGGGGGAATTGTTTATAGGGTAGGTTAAATTTTATAATGGAGGTGACCGTTTTGTGGAATGTTTTTTCATGATGTTGATTTCCAGTGGGATATTTTTATATTTACTTTCTTAATTGTGATGTGGTTGGCCTGGGAATTGTGGAGATTTATTGGAATTTTTTGGTGTTCCACAACCAGGTGGCCAATTAGTCGTTTGGTCGATTTTTAGTAGCTCCGCCCTACCCCATGGCACTTACCCAATAGGGATCCTTCTTTTTGCCTCCACCCCCTTTGTTCCCTATATATGTGTGTCTTTCCCTTCATTCTGGTTCTATCCTCTGAAGAAGACACATGGTGTCAAAACGTTAGGAGCTCATTTCAACCTTTTAACCTTTTAAATCTTTCTACTGACTGTTTTTAATCCTGGATCTTTTATGATCCCTACTTACGTTTTAAATGTATTGGTTTCCCCCGTATTTCCTGAATTTATTTGCACATTTGCAGCACTTTATTAAAGCATAATTTGCACATTGGGGAGTCTGGGCATTGGGAGCTCACTCCTTTAGGGGTACATTTTTAATTACCCCCTTTTGGTTTGTTTTACACAGTGTGGTTTTTATTTTGCTGTGTTTTTGCACGTTTGAATTTATTTTGCACTTGTTTATTTTGAGTGGCCCCCCTGCAGGGGTTACCAGCCCCCCATTGGCTTGGTGCCTAGGGGGGAGGGAATACATTTATTTTACCCTCCTCCTTTGGACAGAGTGCTGTTTTTAATCGTATTTTTTAATTGTGCAAATTGGGGAAACTATAAGAAAATCCAGTCTTTTTTTTTTTTTTTTTTTTTGTCCCCTATTTATTTCCTTGTTTTTAAATGTTAACAGAAGCACTTCATTTGTTTTACTCTGGCACTTAATTCCAGCTGTCCCTGTTTTGCACTTTATTGTTGATTCAATCTCTGTTCATGGAACAGAGATTGAGACCGTCTAATTGGGTGAGAAGAGGGGGGAGAGGGAGTGAGAGAAGGGTTTCTCCCAATATTCCACCTGGGGTAAAGAAAAACAATAATGGTGGGCCTGACACCACTCGACATGGTGTGCCCAGCCTGCAGAAGAGGTATTTTACACTCCTGCAGGCCATCCACCATGCTGAGGTGGTGGAACGATCAGAGCGATCTGGGACCTTTCCGGTGGGGATGATGCGCCGGGTGAACAAATTAACATCGTTCATCAAGCCGTCATCTCCTAATGCGGATACCGCGGGGAGGGTAAAGGCCAACACTGATCGGTGGATGGAACAGAATCTTTCCATCCTTAACCCTCGTATTGTCTTCACTTTTTGGACCCTTTGGAAGTCTTCGGGTCAAATTGACCCGGGACATTATTGGGGCTTTAAAAGCAATACAAAAATACAAATTTCCATTCAAAACTCTTTAACATATATTGTCTTTATCTCAATTCCAAACAATATAGATAACATGTATGATTAATATTTGCAATTAATCTCTGCTAGATCATATTTAACAGTGGAAGTGTAATTCGTTTTTTGTGATAAAGTTATAATTTATGTAAAAAATCTGCTATAATAAGGACTTGGGTGGAATGCTTATCTCTGAAAAGTTGAAATGAAACAATGTTTTCATTGATGTTTATTATTTTTGAGGAGATATTCTCATTTGATTTTCATCTTTATCTTATTATAATCAAAGCTGTGAAAAGCAAATACAGGTGATGAACGACAATAGAAACACAAGAACCAAACTTAGATCGATTTAGTCACTGGATATGAAATACATCTCTCAAATGTCTCAAAAATAATTTGAGATGATTTATAATAAATAGAAACACAAAACATGAACGAAATGTACACTGCTTTATTCACTGTCAATGAAATACAGTACACTGAAAAATACATCTTTCAAACATTTCTGAAATAATATTGGATACATACAATTTGAGAGTATGTGTCCTACAGATGTACTTTTAGCAGTTTCTGCATGTGGTTTGTGTCTTTGAGTCCTTTGAGGGTTCACACACCTCGCTGTGCTTCCTCTTGTTGCCACCAGCTGCAATCTAGAATAATGAAAATACTTTATTAGTTCAGGATTTTTTTCCCACCACATCTTCTAATAGTCAATTTCAATTTGACCCACATACAAACAGAGATACTCAGAAACATGAACAGAGATTGAATCAACAATAAAGTGCAAAACAGGGACAGCTGGAATTAAGTGCCAGAGTAAAACAAATGAAATGCTTCTGTTAACATTTAAAAACAAGGAAATAAATAGGGGACACACAAAAAAAAAAAAAAAAAAGACTGGATTTTCTTATAGTTTCCCCAATTTGCACAATTAAAAAATACGATTAAAAACAGCACTCTGTCCAAAGGAGGAGGGTAAAATAAATGTATTCCCTCCCCCCTAGGCACCAAGCCAATGGGGGGCTGGTAACCCCTGCAGGGGGGCCACTCAAAATAATTACTGTGTAAAACAATGTGCAAAAACACAGCAAAATAAAAACCACACTGTGTAAAACAAACCAAAAGGGGGTAATTAAAAATTTACCCCTAAAGGAGTGAGCTCCCAATGCCCAGACTCCCCAATGTGCAAATTATGCTTTAATAAAGTGCTGCAATTGTGCAAATAAATTCAGGAAATACGGGGGAAACCAGTAAATTTAAAACGTAAGTAGGGATCATAAAAGATCCAGGATTAAAAACAGTCAGTAGAAAGATTTAAAAGGTTAAAAGATTAAAAGGTTGAAATGAGCTCCTAACGTTTCGACACCATGTGTCTTCTTCAGAGGATAGAACCAGAATGAAGGGAAAGACACACATATATAGGGAACAAAGGGGGTGGAGGCAAAAAGAAGGATCCCTATTGGGTAAGTGCCATGGGGTAGGGCGGAGCTACTAAAAATCGAACAAACGACTAATTGGCCACCTGGTTGTGGAACACCAAACAATTCCAATAAATCTCCACAATTCCCAGGCCAACCACATCACAATTAAGAAAGTAAATATAAAAATATCCCACTGGAAATCAACTCCATGAAAAAACATTCCACAAAACGGTCACCTCCATTATAAAATTTAACCTACCCTATAAACAATTCCCCCAACTGAGTAGGCTTCTCTGGGATAGAGCTCCCAGAAAAAATATTATTCATATTAAAATGGAGGGCCAATGTTAAAAGTATTCAATAAAAACAGACAGGGTTTGTGGCGCTGGCCGGTCAGTTAAGGGGAATCATAAAACATCTGCCTAGGCAGGAATGCACTGGCACACAAACTAATCTCTTTTTTCTTCTGTTTACTTTTCAAGATTTGTGAATTGGCGATTTCGCGGTTCAGCGATTTTCATGGAGCGAATACAGTGATCCAGACCTGTGGTTCACAAAAATATTTATTTGTGATAAATTGATTCACTTTAAAATGTGACTGTAACGGATCACGTCGTTCGGTCCTTAAAGATGCCTGCACCAATTGATCTTTCAGGTTTTTATTTCTCCTATAGGCTGCTATAATTAATTGGCGACCTGGTTGTGGAACACCAAACAATTCAGATAAATCTCCACAATTCCCAGGCCAACCACATCACAATTAAGAAAGTAAATATAAAAATATCCCACTGGAAATCAACTCCATGAAAAAACATTCCACAAAACGGTCACCTCCATTGTAAAATTTAACCTACCCTATAAACGATTCCCCCAACTGAGTAGGCTTCTCTGGGATAGAGCTCCCAGAAAAAATATTATTCATATTAAAATGGAGGGCCAATGTTAAAAGTATTCAATAAAAACAGACAGGGTTTGTGGCGCTGGCCACCATGTGTCTTCTTCAGAGGATAGAACCAGAATGAAGGGAAAGACACACATATATAGGGACAAGTTTAAAATATTGGATCCCGTGGGGGTGAGAATTCTCGGTACCCCCCTGGGTAGTTTAATTGCTCCATCCAACCATCAAAAATCAAAGAAGCTGTTGTTTTTGTCCAGTGTACTCTGTCCCTTTGCACTTTAAAATCACTGTCCTTCACGCCCTTCAACACCCTATACCTATCCCCGATGAACAAATTGACCCCACGTGCCAACACCTGAACGTCATGGTCTTGTCGCTCTGAGATCTGAATCAGTGGAATAAATATTTCTGCATAGGGAAATATTTTCTTGGCCTTTGTTACTAGAATACCAAATTATTTGGCAAGGGTTAGGGTTAGGGTTTGGAGTAGAAATGAGGTTAGGGTTAGGGATAGGAGTAGAAATGAGGTTAGGGTTAGGGTTAGGGTTAGGGTTTGGAGTAGAAATGAGGATAGGGATAGGGATAGGGTTAGGGTTAGGGTTAGGAGTAGAAGTGAGGTTAGGGTTAGGGTTAGGGTTAGGAGTAGAGATGAGGTTAGGGTTAGGAGTAGAAATGAGGTTAGGGTTAGGGTTAGTGTTAGGTTTAGGGTTAGGGTTAGGAGTAGAAGTATGGTTAGGGTGAGGGTTAGGGTTAGGGTTAGGAGTAGAAATGAGGTTAGGGTTAGGGTTAGGGTTAGGAGTAGAAATGAGGTTAGGGTTAGGGATAGGGAAAGGGTTAGGGTTAGGGTTAGGAGTAGAAATGAGGTTAGGGTTAGGGTTAGGATTTAACTAAGGACACAGAGACAGAGATCTGGACTGGATACATATTTAACTGTGATTAATTGTATTAATGATTTCCTTTACTTGTAACATTCAAGCTTCTTTAGTTAATCACCATAGTTTTCCTTTTTTCCACTTTATGATCTGATCCCTTGGTGCTCCAAGCTACATGATGGGTGATAAGGAAGTAGAACTGTGGGTGGGTGAGGCTACGTCTTGATCACATAACAGAATTGAGTGACTGCCAGTTTCCCTGCCTTCTGCAACCTGACACCTCCTCAGAATTATTCACACACACGATCATTTCATTGGATAAGAAATATCTTGCCCCACCCCTCCCATGGTCACACATTGACAGGTAACTCACCTGATCTGTCCTCCGTGTCTGTCATCAGTAGAGAAGTTCAGTCTCAGACTAACCTCTCAGTCAGACAGCAGCCATCAGACTGTCTTTAGTCCTGACTGACAGACAGAGTGGAGAACTGCAGACGACCAATCTAAAAGGAGCAGAATGATCAGTTAGGCAGCAAAGCTCTGTTTTCTCTTTACTCTGGAGACGATGGCTGCTGTTGGAGACTAAGGAGTCGAGTACCAAGTCTCTAAGGGGTGACTGGGAATCACGGAGCAGGGACACTCTCCTGTGTAACAGCTAAGGGATGAGCTCCAACGTGTGTCCACAACCAAGCCAGAAGAAGAGAAACGTGAGAAACTGTCTTGTTGATGAATCATCATATTTAACAAGATTGAACTGTGATGGAAATGTTCACTGTGAGTGTTGTGTTGTGTGAACTGTGATCTTGAGCAGTAAAAATCATATAACTGTTTTTGGTTCTTGTTGATCATTAACCAGGGAGAGTGTGGTCTGCTGGAAAAGTGTACTTGTGGTGTTGTGTTGTGTTGTGGTGTGTTCTGTTGTGGTGTGTTCTGTTGTGGTGTGTGTGTGTTGTTTGGTGTGTTGTGTGTAGTGTGGTGTGTGTTGTGTAGTGTTTTAGTGTGGTGTGGTGTGTTGTGTGGTGTGTTTGGGTTAGGGGTAGGGTTCGAATTTAAGTTATAATACTTTGAAATAAAATACCGTTAACCAGAGCTGTTGATTAATTCAAAGACTTTATTCACAGAGAATATTTAGCTGTTCAGGTTTGCAAAGTTGACCCCGTTATCTCTTCAGTCACCTGCCTTCATAGACTTCACACAGGTTAACACCTTCTATTCAACATATTTCTGTTTCCTGTCTACATGCACCAATAACATTCAAGATCTATATTTCGTCATCAAGTTGTGCGCCGCCTACCTGGCTGGCGCCCGTTAGTCTGGTCAGACCTTGCTGACGCCCAGGCTGATTTCAAAAGCCTTTTGTTCTGGCTGTTTATACCTTTGTTTATTACTTAATTACCCTAACTTTTAATTACTCTATCCTGGTTTCTGCAGCTTCGATCCTTTGTTCTCTTCACCTATAGCAAACCCCTCAATCTGACCTCACCCCTCTTGACTCCAATCTCCAAATGTTCTAGGACCATCTGTTTTCTTGTGACCTCTTCCATTCCATTACAAACCCTTATATTGTCTTTAAATTTACCATATATTGTGGAGTGTTGTGTAGTGTTTTAGTGTGGTGTTGTGTGTGTTGTGTAGTGTAGTGTTGTGTGGTGTGGTGTAGTGTAGTGGTGTGTTGTGTAGTGTAGTGTAGTGTAGTGTTGTGTGGTATGTTGTGTAGTGTAGTGTAGTGTAGTGTGGTGTGGTGTGAGCTATGATACTGAGCAGTAAAAGTTATGTAAGTGTACATGTTGTTGTTGATTATTAACCAGGAAGAGAGGGTACTATGACTATGATGTATCATCTGATATTAACAGTTACGGTCCAGAGTCAAACTGACCTGGCCTCCATATTATATATATATATATAAACTCACCGGCCACTTTATTAGGTAAACCTGTTCAACTGCTCTTTAACGCAAATATCTAATCAGCCAATCACATGGCAGCAACTCAATGCATTTAGGCATGTAGACATGGTCAAGATGACCTGCTGAAGGTGGTTTAAGTGACTTTGAACGTGGCATAGTTGTTGGTGCAAGACGGAGGGATAGAGGGAGTGAGGGAGGGAGGGAGGGAAGGAGGGAGGGAGAGAATGAGAGAGAGGAGTGAGGGAGGGAGGGAGGGTGAGAGGGAGGGAGAGAGAGAAGGGAGGGAGGCAGAGAGGGAGGGAGAGGAGGGAGAGAGGGAGGGAGATCGGAAGCGGAGGGAGGGAGAGAGAGGATGGAGGGAGAGAGGGAGGGAGAGAGAGGGGGGAGGGAGCGAGAGGATGGAGGGAGAGAAGGAGGGAGAGTAGTAGAGAGAGGTAGGGAGGGAGTAAGAGAGATGGGATGGAGAGAGGAGGGAGGGAGAGAGAGGTACAGAGGAAGAGAGAGGCACAGAGGGAGAAAGAGGCACGGAGGGAGAGAGAGGCATGGTGGGAGAGCAAGAGGAGGGAGGGAGGGAGGAAAGGGAGGGGAGTGAAAGAAAGAGAGAGAGATTGTGACAGAGAGAGAGAGAGAGAGAGAGAGAGAGCGAGTGAAGGAAGGAGAGAGGGAGGTAGGGAGGGAGAGAGGGAGGGAGGGAGAAAGAGGGAGGGAGAGAGGAAGGGAGGTAGGGAGAGAGGGTGGGAGGTAGAGGGAGAGAGGGTGGGAGGTAGAGGGAGAGAAGGGGGTAGGGAGGGAAAGAGAGAAAAAGACAGAAAGAGGGAAAGAGAAAGAGAGAGAGAGATTGGATGGGGAGAAGAGGTAGGGAGGGAGAGAGGGAGGGAGAGAGAGAAAGAGATAGGGAGAGAAAGAGAGAGAGAGAGAGAGAGAGCGAGTGAAGGAGGGAGAGAGGGAGGTAGGGAGGGAGAGAGGGAGGGAGGGATGAAGAGGGAGGAAGAGAGGTAGGGAGAGAGGGAGAAAAAGACAGAGAAAGTGTATAGTGTGGTTTGTTGTGTTGCGTTGTGTTGTGTGTTGTGTTGTGTTGTGTAGAGTAGTGTTGTGTTGTGTTTGGTGTGGTGTGGTGTGTGTGTAGTGTTTTAGTGTGGTGTGTTGTTGTGTGTTGTGTGGTGTGTTTGTTGTAGAATTTAAGTTATAATACTTTGAAATAAAATACCGTTAACCAGAGCTGTTGATTAATTCAAAGACTTTATTCACGGAGAATATTTAGCTGTTCAGGTTTGCAAAGTAAACTCTGTTATCTCTTCAGTCACCTGCCTTCATAGACTGTCGCACAGGTTAACGCCTTCTATTCAACGTATTTCTGATTCCTGTCTACATGCACCAATAACATTCAAGATCTATATTTTGTCATCAAGTTGTGGCCGCCAGTTAGTCTGGTCAGACCTTGCTGACGCTCAGGCTGATTTCAAAAAGGCTGTTTATACCTTTGTTTATTACTTAATTACCCTAACTTTTAATTACTCTATCCTGGTTTCTCCAGCTTTGATCCTTTGTTCTCTTCACCTATAGCAAACCCCTCAATCTGACCTCACCCCTCTTGACTGCATTCTCCAAATGTTCTAGGACCATCTGGTTTCTTGTGACCTCTTCCATTCCATTCCAAACCCTTATATTGTATTTAAATGTACCATATGTTGTGGTGTGTTGTGTAGTGTTCTGTGGTGGGAGCTATGATACTGAGCAGTAAAAGTTATGTAAGTGTACATGTTGTTGATTATTAACCAGGAAGAGAGGGTACTATGACTATGATGTAACATATGATATTAACAGTTACGGTCCAGAGTCAAACTGACCTGGCCTCCATATTCAGGCTGGCTTTATTTGTGAGTTTAAAATGGAAAATAGCTTTGATTGACGTCTATTGTACATTCTTACTGCATTAAAGGGATAGATCACAAAAATAATCTTTTTTTTTTATTTTTTTTATATTATACATATTGTAACGAACGGCGGGGCAGAGCAGCTTGCCTTAAGCGGGTATCGAACTCGCAACCTTCCGCTTACAAACCGGCCGCGCTAGCCACAACACCAAGAGAGTTAACTCCCTTGGCGGAGCTGCTAACGGGCCTTACACAGGGTCGTTACAATATTATATATATATATCCACTCACCAGCCACTTTATTAGGTACACCTGTTCAACTGCTCTTTAACGCAAACATCTAATCAGGCAATCACATGGCAGCAACTCAATGCATTTAGGCATGTAGACATGGTCAAGACGACCTGCTGAAGGTGGTTTAAGTGACTTTGAACGTGGCATAGTTGTTGGTGCCAGACGGAGGGATAGAGGGAGTGAGGGAGGGAGGGAGGGAGAGAATGAGAGAGAGGAGGGAGGGAGGGAGAAAGAGAGGGAGGGATAGAGGGAGGGAGAGAGGGAGAGAGAGAAGGGAGGGAGGCAGAGAGGGAGGGAGAGGAGGGAGAGAGGGAGGGAGACATGAAGGGGAGGGAGAGAGGGAGGGAGAGGGGGGGGAGAGGATGGAGGGAGAGAGGGAGGGAGAAAGAGGTATAGAGGAAGAGAGAGAGGCACGGAGGGAGAGAGAGGCACGGAGGGAGAGCAAGAGGAGGGAGGGAGGGAGGAAAGGAAGGTGAGTGAAAGAAAGAGAGAGAGATTGTGACAGAGAGAGAGAAAGAGAGAGAGAGGGAGGGAGAGAGAGAAAGAAAGAGAGTGAGTGAAGGAGGGAGAGAGGGAGAGAGGGAGGGAGGGAGAAAGAGGGAGGGAGAGAGGAAGGGAGGTAGGGAGAGAGGGAGAGAGGGTGAGAGCTAGAGGGAGAGAGGGGGGTAGGGAGGGAGAGAGAGAAAAAGACAGAAAGAGGGAAAGAGAGAGAGATTGGATGGGGAGAAGAGGTAGGGAGGGAGAGAGGGAGGGAGAGAGAGAGAGGGAGAGAAAAAGAGAGAGAGAGAGAGAGTGAAGGAGGGAGAGAGGGAGGTAGGGAGGGAGAGAGGGAGGGAGAGAGGGATGGAGGGAGAGAGATAGAGGGAGAGAGGGGGGGGAGGTAAAGGGAGAGAGAGAAAAAAACAGAGAAAGTGTACAGTGTGGTTTGTTGTGTTGCGTTGTGTTGTGTTGTGTTGTGTTGTGTTGTGTTGTGTTGTGTTGTGTTGTGTTGTGTGGTGTGTAGTGTTGTATTTGGTGTGGTGTGGTGTGTAGTGTTTTAGTATGGTGTGTGTAGTGGTGTGTAGTGTAGTGTAGTGTAGTGTAGTGTAGTGTAGTGTTGTGTAGTGTAGTGTGGTGTAAGCTATGATACTGAGCAGTAAAAGTTGTGTAAGTGTACATGTTGTTGTTGATTATTAACCAGGAAGAGAGGGTACTATGACTATGATGTATCATCTGATATTAACAGTTACGGTCCAGAGTCAAACTGACCTGGCCTTCATATTTAGGCTGAGCTGGCTTCATCTGCCAGTTTACAATGGAAAATAGCTTTGATTGACGTCTACTGCAGTGTTTCCCAACCGCTGTGCCCCGGCACACTAGTGTGCCGTGAGAGATCGTTGGGTGTGCCATGAGAAATTATCCAATTTCACTTTTTTTAAATTAACATTTATTAATTATTATCTGCAAATAATATGCCATTGTCGAGTGTCTGTGCTGTAATATTGTGACTGGCAGAGTAATGTAATATTCGTCCGGGTGGCAGCAGGTAGCTAATTGCCTCGTTCCTTCTTAGAGACAAAATAATTAGTGACGCATGCCACAGGTCATGGTGACAGTGATGGAGAAGTTTTTAAAAAGGAAAAATGCAAACTCCGAACTGGGCCCTGGACAAGATTCTGACCCAGGTGAAGTACCAGGCCCTAGTACGAGTGGTGGTAACAAGAACGCAAAGACGGTGAGCTTGAGGCAATACAGCGAAAGCTATCTTTCGTTCGGATTTACTTTCACCGGGGATGAGACGACACCGACTCTATTATGCTTGGTGTGTGGCGAGAAGCTGTCCAACAGCGCCATGGTGCCAAGCAAGCTTAAACGCCATCTCCAAACGAAACACCCGTCACTTCAAAACAAGCCGATGGACTATTTTGTTCGCCTGCGTGAAAACACAGAGAAACAGGCAACTTTTATGAGGAAAAACCACAAAGGTAAATGAGAAAGCACTCAAAGCTAGTTACCTAGTTGCTGAACTCGTAGCTAAATCAAAAAAGTCCCACTCTGTGGCAGAGACATTAATACTACCTGCCTGCAAAGCCATTGTCAACGAGATGCTCGGCCCTGACGCGGTTAAAGACATAGGGTACTATGACTATGATGTATCATATGATATTAACAGTTACGGTCCAGAGTCAAACTGACCTGGCCTCCATATTCAGGCTGAGCTGGCTTCATCTGCCAGTTTAAGAAGGAAAATAGCTTTGATTGATGTTTACTGGACATTCTTACTGCGTTAAAAGGATAGATAGAATATTAACATTATATATGTATATATTTATATATATATGTATATATTATATCTATATATGACAGAGAATCAGAGAATCTACCCTCGTCGATATGGTGTACACACTTCCTCAGAGTAGAAAGGAGAAGCTCGGCCCGGCACAGGGGGAAGAAGAGAGACAGATGTGGCCTTGAGCTTAGAGACTCTATCCTAGTCGAAACACATCTTCTAGTCGGCCATCATGCTTTATGTTAACATGTATAGTTCACTTCCCTCTTCTGTTCTCCCATGGACCAACCACAACTACCACCTCATTTCCTAAAGTCACCTAAAGTGTTTTTAGTCGTAATTATGACAATAACTGTATCATCTTCTGACAGAGGTCAGAGAGGATGAGGGGAGACACATTTAACTGTGTAATTGTATTGATAATTTCCTGTACTTGTAACATTCAAGCCTCTGTTGTTTTATATTGATTGTTACATTCCTTTACAGTTCAGTCTTCTTCTAGTTGGTACTGTCGGCCATCATGCTTTATGTTAACATGTATAGTTTATTTACCTCTTCTATTCTCCCATGGACCAACCACAACTACATTTCCTAAAGTCAATCTTTCGATCAACAGTGCCTTCGGAAAGTATTCAGACCCCTTTACTTTCTCCACATTTTGTTGTTTTTGAATCAATTTAAAATGAATTAAATGAAAAGAACTTGCCATCAATCCACACACAATACCCCAGAATGACAAAGCAAAAACACGTTTTTTGAAATTTCAGTAAATTTATTAAAATTGAAATACAGAAATCCCTCATGTATAGAAGTATTCAGACCCTTTGCTATGACACTCTTAAAATGAGCTAAAATGCAAATATGTCATCAACAATTCACTCAATAAATTGAATTGAGTTCAAGTAATTTTGGAATTAATATCTTTGTTTTTATAGAGTCTCTGATTTGCATTGGAATCAATTCCACACTGTGTGGATTAAGATGTCACGCCCAAAGTAAATTTCATAATTTTCTCTCGACCCTAACAAACTCCCCAGTCCCTGCCAGAGACACACATACCCAGAATACGAGGACTACAGATCAAACTATACAACTAGGACTACAGATCAAACTAGGACTACAGATTAAACTATAATACTAGGACTACAGATCAAACTATACAACTAGGACTACAGATACAAGTTGGACTACAGATCAAACTATACAACTAGGACTACAGATCAAACTATAATACTGGGACAACAGATCAAACTATACAACTAGGACTACAGATCAAACTAGGACTACAGATCAAACTATAATACCAGGACTACAGATACAAGTAGTACTACAGATAAAACTATAAAACTAGGACTACAGATAAAACTATAAAACTAGAACTACAAATCAAACTGAACAAATTGTATTTTCAAACTTCTTTAGTTAATCACCATAGTTTTCCTTTTTTCCACTTTATGATCTGATCCCTTGGTGCTCCAAGCTACATGATGGGTGATAAGGAAATAGAACTGTGGGTGGGTGAGGCTACGTCTTGATCACATAACAGAATTGAGTGACTGCCAGTTTCCCTGCCTTCTGCAATCTGACACCTCCTCAGAATTATTCACACACGATCATTTCATTGGATAAGAAATATCTTGCCCCACCCCTCCCATGGTCACACATTGACAGGTAACTCACCTGATCTGTCCTCCGTGTCTGTCATCAGTAGAGAAGTTCAGTCTCAGACTAACCTCTCAGTCAGACAGCAGCCATCAGACTGTCTTTAGTCCTGACTGACAGACAGAGTGGAGAACTGCAGACGACCAATCTAAAAGGAGCAGAATGATCAGTTAGGCAGCAAAGCTCTGTTTTCTCTTTACTCTGGAGACGATGGCTGCTGTTGGAGACTAAGGAGTCGAGTACCAAGTCTCTAAGGGGTGACTGGGAATCACGGAGCAGGGACACTCTCCTGTGTAACAGCTAAGGGATGAGCTCCAACGTGTGTCCACAACCAAGCCAGAAGAAGAGAAACGTGAGAAACTCTCTTGTTGATGAATCATCATATTTAACAAGATTGAACTGTGATGGAAATGTTCACTGTGAGTGTTGTGTTGTGTGAACTGTGATCCTGAGCAGTAAAAATCATATCACTGTTTATGGTTCTTGTTGATCATTAACCAGGAAGAGTGTGCTCTGCTTGAAAAGTGTACTTGTGGTGTTGTGTTGTGTTGTGTTCTGTGTAGTGTTGTGGTGTGGTGTGGTGTGGTGTGTTGTTGTGTGTTCTGTAGTGTGGTTTGTAGTGTTGTGGTGCGTAGTGTTGTGTAGTGTTTTAGTGTGTTGTGTTGTGTGGTGTGTAGTGGTGTGCAGTGTTGTGTGTGTAGTGGTGTGTAGTGTAGTGTAGTGTTGTGTAGTGTAGTGTAGTGTTGTGTGTGTAGTGGTGTGTAGTGTAGTGTGGTGTGGTGTGGTGTGGTGTGAGCTATGATACTGAGCAGTAAAAGTTATGTAAGTGTACATGTTGTTGTTGATTATTAACCAGGAAGGGAGGGTACTATGACTATGATGTATCATCTGATATTAACAGTTACGGTCCAGAGTCAAACTGACCTGGCCTCCATTTTCAGGCTGGCTTTATTTGTGAGTTTAAAATGGAAAATAGCTTTGATTGATGTCTGTTGCACATTCTTAATGCATTAAAGGGATAGATCACAAAAATAATCTTTATTTTTATTTTTATATTATACATATTATATATATATACACTCACCGGCCACTTTATTAGGTACACCTGTTCAACTGCTCTTTAACGCAAATATCTAATCAGCCAATCACATGGCAGCAACTCAATGCATTTAGGCATGTAGACATGGTCAAGACGACCTGCTGGTGGTTTAAGTGACTTTGAACGTGGCATAGTTGTTGGTGCCAGACGGAGGGATAGAGGTATTGAGGGAGGGAGGGAGAGAATGAGAGAGTGGAGGGAGGGAGAGAGGGAGAGAGAGAAGGGAGGGAGGCAGATAGGGAGGGAGAGAGGGAGGGAGATAGGAAGGGGAGGGAGGGAGGGAGGGAGAGAGAGGGGGGGAGGGAGGGAGAGGATGGAGGGAGAGAGGGAGGGAGAGTAGTAGAGAGAGGTAGGGAGGGAGGAAGAGAGATGGGATGGAGAGAGGAGGGAGGGAGAGAGAGGCACGGAGGGAGAGAGAGGCACAGAGGGAGAGCAAGAGGAGGGAGGAAAGGGAGGGGAGTGAAAGAAAGAGAGTAAGATTGTGACAGAGAGAGAGAGAGAGAAAGAGAGGGAGGGAGAGAAAGAGAGAGAGCGAGTGAAGGAGAGAGAGAGGGAGGTAGGGAGGGAGAGAGGGAAGGAATGAGAAAGAGGGAGGGAGAGAGGAAGGGAGGTAGGGAGAGAGGGTGGGAGGTAAAGGGAGAGGGGGGGGTAGAGGGAGAGAAGGGGGTAGGGAGGGAAAGAGAGAAAAAGACAGAAAGAGGGAAAGAGAAAGAGAGAGAGATTGGATGGGGAGAAGAGGTAGGGAGGGAGAGAGGGGGGAGGGAGAAAGGGAGGAAGAGAGAGAGGGAGAGAAAGAGAGAGAGAGAGTGAGTGAAGGAGGGAGCGAGGGAGGTAGGGAGGGAGGGAGGGAGGGAGGGAGAAAGAGGGAGGGAGAGAGGAAGGGAGGTAGGGAGAGAGGGAGAGAGGGTGGGAGGTAAAGGGAGAGGGGGGGTAGAGGGAGAGTGTGGGGTAGGGAGGGAAAGAGAGAAAAAGACAGAAAGAGGGAAAGAGAAAGAGAGAGATATTGGATGGGGAGAAGAGGTACGGAGGGAGAGGGGGGGGGAGAAAGGGAGGAAGAGAGAGAGAGAGAGGGAGAGAGGGGGGGGTAGAGGGAGAGAGAGAAAAAGACAGAGAAAGTGTATAGTGTAGTTTGTTGTGTTGCGTTGTGTTGTGTTGTGTGGTGTGTAGTGTTGTGTTTGGTGTGGTGTGGTGTGGTGTGTAGTGTTTTAATGTGGTGTGTTGTGTGTGTGTAGTGTAGTGTAGTGTAGTGTAGTGTAGTGTTGTGTGTGTAGTGGTGTGTAGTGTAGTGGTGTGTAGTGTAGTGAAGTGTAGTGTAGTGTAGTGTAGTGTAGTGTAGTGTAGTGTGGTGTGAATCTACCCTAGTCTATATGGTGTACACACCTCCTTAGAGTAGAAAGGAGAATCTCGGCCTGGCACAGGGGGAAGAGGAGAGAGAGATGTGGCCCTCCTCGACACACGCAGCTCTCTACTACACGTTGTACAGCAAATGGGAGGCGTTGACCGAGTCAGTTACAAAGAACTGTCACGTGTGCAGAGTAGTGTGTCTATTGTTGTGTCTACTGTAGACACTGCTAACAAGCTCTTGAGCTTAGAGACTCTATCCTAGTCGAAACACATCTTCTAGTCGGCCATCATGCTTTATGTTAACATGTATAGTTTACTTCCCTCTTCTGTTCTCCCATGGACCAACCACAACTACCACCTCATTTCCTAAAGTCACCTAAAGTGTTTCTAGTCGTAATTATTACAATAACTGTATCATCTTCTGACAGAGGTCAGAGAGGATGAGGGGAGACACATTTAACTGTGTAATTGTATTGATAATTTCCTCTACTTGTAACATTCAAGCCTCTGTTGTTTTATATTGATTGTTACATTCCTTTACAGTTCAGTCTTCTTCTAGTTGGTACTGTTGGCTTGTCCTGGACCAGCAGACAACCGTGACTGTTGAACCCTGCCTAGACCTTGTCCTGGACTAGCAGACAACCGTCACTGTTGAACCCTGCCTAGACCTTGTCCTGGACCAGCAGACAACTGTGACTGTTGAACCCTGCCTAGACCTTGTCCTGGACCAGCAGACAACCGTAACTCTTAAACCCTGCCTAGACCTTGTTGAGTGAGTCCCACATCACATCATCAATCAAAGAATCATTCAATTTCAAGTCAGATTTTCGCTTTGGTCATTCTTTTAAGTCTATTTCCTGCAGCATGAAAATCATACATGTGTGAGTGTGTGTGTGTGTGTGTGTGTGTGTGTGTGTGTGTGTGTGTGTGTGTGTGTGTGTGACATTTTAATGGCCAAATTTTGTCAGAGAATTACATTATTTACTTCCCTCTTATTCAACATTATCTAATGGAGGCTGGCAATTATTCACAGCAGATTAAAAGTTAGACGTTTATATTAGAGATAATCTAACAAGATAGGTCACGCTCCCTTTCTGTCTCTAAGTCATGTTGACAACCTTGAAGATCTTTCAGACTGAATGTTGTGTTGACGACACACTAGAACATTGAACAAAAAAAGAACAATATGTGTATTTATGTTTTTTTCACATTTGTCAGTGGTGTGATAACTGTCATCCTGTCATATGTGCATCATCAGGTGATACAATGGCCAGGGGAGAGCTGCATCAGTGAGGAGCCAGACAGAGAGCAGAGCTGAGCACTGAGGTGGGAGACAGATCACAACCGTAGGTTGATGTTTTTCATTGTTTTTCTGGCAGACAGACTGTGTGAGTGTTGAATACACTCCTCTATGAAGGGTTAATTAGTTGGTTTCCTGTATGTTTTGTTTTGTTATGTAAAGATTGGCTTGTGTAATCAAAGTTAACTTTCATCTTTGATTTAATTTGAATTTTATTCAACCCGTAAGTGGAGAGAGAGAGAGAGAGAGAGAGAGAGAGAGAGAGAGAGAGAGAGAGAGAGAGAGAGAGACATTGTCAGTATCCCTTGTTGGCTTCAGGAGAGAGAGATACTGTATATACAAGATCAGCAGGCGTTCATGTCCCTTTCCTCCCTCTGTTGAGCCCCAGACCGTAGTTTCTCACTTCACTGGTTTTGAACTTTGGTCTCCTTTAACGTGCTGCGTGTGTTCATTGGGTTTATAGCAGGAGGTTCTTTGAGGAGAGGAGAGAGAGGAGGGGACCACTGCCTCTAAAATGAGTCTCTCTGGGGAGAAAGAGGAGGGGACCACTGCCTCTAAAATGAGTCTCTCTGGGGAGGTTGAAGCCATGGGGTAAGAGAAGAGTCTCTGGAGGGCATTTAACATGAAGATGATGATGATGATGATGATGATGATAGATACTTCATTCATAACCAGATTAATGTTAGACACAGGAATGTAGATATACTGTAGTTCAATGCATTATGTAGCAACAGACAGTGTTGCAACACTCACTAGAAGGCGTGTCCACGGGGGAGGAGAGTGGATCCTGGAGGGAGATGGCCACTTAAAATCTAAAAGCTACTGAACATAAAATTAGTAGAGATGCACTGAAAAAGCTATTTACTATACAGATATATTAATTTGGACTGGCCACACTGTCCCCACTCTCCTCCTCCCAGTGCACCCCAACCCTCCATGGTAATGGGGATCCCCTGAATGAAACAAAGACAGGTTCATTAACACTCTGTCCTTCACAATGCCACCCTCCTGTGGAACTGGCTCTAGAAGCTCAGCTCATATGGCACATTTAAAAACACAACTCCACCTTGTAATGCAGGGTCCAGCAGGAGAGACCAGCCTCACCTGTACCTAGCTGTGTGTCCATGAAGAGTGACGACTCTATAGGACGTCTAATAAACTTCGGAGAAAGACCTCCTCATTCTGGTCAAAGGTTAGTTTGGGGTTTAATCCTAGTCGTCAATATCCTGACGACACACAGACACACTCATATGAACACAACATACATTATCTTCTGTTAAACATGTGAGAATATTGGTGTCTGACAACACAGATACCCACTCATGAACATGTGATTTTCACTGTCTCCTGTTAATGAATGTGAGAATGTTGGTGTCTTTGTGTTTGACAGGGTCCAGAAAGAGAGACCAGCCTCACCTGTACCCAGCTGTGTCTCCATGAAGAGTGACTGGTCTATGGGACAACCAATAGACTTCAGACAAGGAACCGACACTACTAAACAAAGGTAGGTGTATCATGGGGGATGTGATGAACTAACTGCTAGACGACGCCACCTGTTTGTTTCATGAGGTCCTCGGAGGAAACTAGAATGAACTCAAGTTCTACTATCAAGGAGGGAGCATGGGAATAAGGCACACAATGCAACAATAATTTATTGTACAGCTTATAATGACAGCATCTTCAGCTCTAGGAGTTCAGCACATATTTATCATTAAAGGCAGAATTTCAAATGTTAGACATAGGAATGTAGATATACTGTAGTTCAATGCAAACTGTAGCAACAGACAGTGTTACAACACTCACTAGAAGGCATGTCCATGGAGGAGGAGAGCAGATCCTGGAGGGAGATGGCCACTAAAAACCTAAAAGCTACTGACAATACAGATACAGTGCATTCGGAAAGTATTCAGACCGCTTCACTTTTTCCACATTTTGTCATGTTACAGCCTTAATCTAAAATGGATTCAATTCATTTGTTTCCTCATCAATCTATACACAATACCCCATAATGACAAATACAGTACAGGTTTTTAGAAATGTTTGCGAAGTTACTCAAAATAAAAAACTGAAATGTCACATTTACATAAGTATTCAGACCCTTTGCTATGACACTCGAAATTGAGCTCAGGTGCATTCTGTTTCCATTGATCATCCTTGAGATGTTTCTATGACTTGACTGGAGTCCATCTGTTGTAAATTCAATTGATTGGACATGATTTGGAACGGCACACACCTGTCTATATGATGTCATTTTACATTTACATTTATGGCATTTAGCAGACGCCTTTATCCAAAGCGACTTAGAGATACATCTGTTTAAGTAAGTGAATCATCAGTCACCTCATCAGTCATCATAAGATAAAGTAATCAATGCTCAGACTAGGGTTATGGTTAGTCTTAGGGTTAGGGTTAGGGGTTAGGGCCATAGGCAGTCACAATGCGAGATGAAGATTTTTTTTTTGACAGGAGAAAAAAGGTCCCACAGTTGATGTCGTAGAATTTAAATAATAGTACTTTGAAATAAAATACCATTAACCGGAGCTGTTAATTCATTCAAAGACTTTATTCACAGAGAATCTGAAGCCGTTCAAAGCCGTTTGTCACCTGTCTTTATACTAACCCTAACCCAGGTCAACCCCCACCATTCAACAAACTTCTAGTTCCTGTCTACATACACCAATAACATTCAAGAATTACATTTCGTCATCAAGGTGGGCTACTCCCACCTGCCCTGGCGTCTGTTTGGCTACCTAAATCTTGATGTGCCTGGCTGATTTCAAAAGCCTTTTGTCCTGGCTGTTTACAACTTTGTTTATCACTTATTTACCCTATCTTTTAATTACTCTGTCCTGGTTTCTGCAGATTTTGATTCTTTCTTTTCTTCACCTATATCAAACCCCTCAATCTGACCTCACCCCTTCTGACTGCATTCTCCAAATATTCTAGGACCATCTGTTTTCTTGTGACCTTTTCCCCTAGGTGTACAACCCTTATATGTCTTAGTCCCACATCCTAACAGTGATTTGAACATGATATACTAATAAAACATGCAAGTGATTCAAGACAATATACATATGCTAATCGTATAAGTAAAAATAACATGAATGACATCAACAGTATGACAGTCTATTAGCTCCAGGGGACACGTCTCCTTTACAGGTGGGGGCGAAAAACCCAGCCTCGTACTAGGAAAATTCCCCCACGGTCCTCACCTTATCCAGTCATCATTGAGCAACCACTTTACAGGTCTGCAAATGAGCACCCGTCCCCATGAGCAACAACTTCCTACACATTTAAATGACTACACAAATTGTTACTAAAAACTAAAACATCACACAACACATCAACCCCTAATGGGACCTATATTTCCATCACAAGGGAACATTCCCTGTCCCTGAACCATGGCCATCCCATTGTGCCTCTATGCATACATTCAACATGGTCATTCTATTAGTTCTACACACAATACGTGTTACCCATAACACCATAAAACACATCATCGTCCATTCAAATTGTAAATATTTACAAGGGGAATAAAGTCCTTGTATGGCCAGGTATTCGTCCTTTTTGATGACTGTAGCAATGTTCCTCCCAAGTTTCCTCTCCGAGCTTGCTAGTCCTGGCTGGGAGTCTAGACGATCTCGTCATCATCGGATGAGGGGGCAGAAGACTCACTGCTGCCTCCCCAGTTGAGAACAGGATATAGGTCTAGAAGGCCTCCCATTCTGTTGAGTGCCATTGGAGCTATCCCTCTGGTTACACTCCTCTGCTTAATTGTGCCCTGTATAAAGAAATATCTCAAAACAGGCATTATGCAACAAAATATTAATCCTAACACTATAATCACTATCACAACCATTATTCCCATTTTTGCCAACATTCCTCCCCATGATCCTAGGATGTTGCCTAACCAGTCTAATGTCCCAAAGTCTGTGCCTGCAGTAATTTTCACTTCCTTTCTCAAATTTTTAAGTTTAGTCACTGCTCTGACAAAACTTCCTGCGGGATCAGTATTGTTCGGAATATAGGTACAGCATTCGTCCCCAAACAGTTTACATACTCCACCTTGAGCTGCCATTATAAAATGTAATGCCTGTCTGTTCTGCCCATGTCATTTTGCTTGTCTCTCTGACCTGTTCTCCTAGGGCTGATAGGGCATCATCTGTGTAATTGATGAACCTCTGCTGATTGTAATAAATGGCATTTATCCAATCCACATTTTTATTTATTGTAGGCCAGAGGAAAATTGATTCAAATCCTGTCCATATCTGGCTTCTTGCCTTGAACTCGTCGGGCACCCCTCTAGGCCTATGGCATCTATATAGACTGCGGGGTCTGATATGCCCTTTTTTTTCTGTTTTCTTTTTTAGCTTCCCCCTGTACTTGTCTTAGTTCTTGTTGATCTACCCTTATAGTGGTATCATTCCCCATCAAAATAGTCACTGCCTTGGCTAGCTTAACCCTAGCACATATCCCTGTCCAAGTAGCAGGTAATACTGCCCTTAGCTTTCCTTCTCCACATATCCAATAGTAATCTGCCATGGCCTCGCTTTGGCTGGTATATATACTGGTTATGGGTACTCCCCCTGGAATCCCACTCATCCCAAATCTTGCCATTAGTTGCCCAGAACAGTGGCTGTCGTTTGGGGTCTCTTTCAATATTGCATATAAGCTTGTAGGGTACACTACCTTAGGAGGGGTGGTGTTGTATGTCCCAATTGCCTGAAGATAAGGTTCAGGCCGAGGTGTCTCCATATCCCATGGTACAATGTGCCAGGTTACATGACAGTTCCCTTTAAACTGCCCCAGGCTCTTAGTGTATTGGCTTGTATTAAATGGCTTTTCGAAGCATTCAAACTTTTGCGTCAAATCTATTGAATAGGGTCCTGGAACTTCCCTCTTTTTCCCCTCTACTCTCACATCTATCTCTTTACATTGGTCTCTAAAAGACTGATCATAAAATGTATTACATTTATGGTTGCTTAAGATACCTAAACATTCGGCTCCACAATAGGGTTGTTCTGTCCACTCCAAGCAACAGACCTTCTGATTAAACTGATGACATGCCTGGCATGGATGTGGATTAGGTACAACTTGCAACTTTTTGAGCGGTGATGGACTGCACATGAGGCAATCTCCTTCTGTTATTGATTTGGCTGTAAACTCTGCCAATCTATACCAATCATTCTGCCTAGCCTGGTCCCATAATACATTTTCCTCGCTCCATGCACCATTATCTGAGCTAATCTCATTGGGTATTCCAAATCTGGGTATTACTTCTCTTGTTAGAAATTTAAGCACTGTTCCTGCCCCTAATTCTGCCGATGGCGTTGCTTCTACCCATCTGCTGAATCTATCTATGACAACAAGCATGTATCTTTTCCCATTGACCTTTTTTATCATGTCTACATAGTCCATTACCAAATGTTTAAATGGTCCATCTGGAACCGGTATGTGTCCTAAAGGTGTTTTGATTCCCTTTCTTACATTGTTTTGTGCGCATACTGTGCATTCTGCCAATGCATTTTCTACCATTGCCTGTAAATAGGGTGACCAATACCCTTGGAGTTTTATCTTTCTCACAACTTCAAACCCTTGCGCAATGGTCAAAACCATGCGCATCAGCGATCAAAATCCCCAGTAGCACCGTGGGTGCCACTATAGTACCCTCATGTGATCTCCACTGTAGAGTCTACCTTTGGCCCCCTTTGGAGCCACATGGATTGCTCTTACAGCCCTGCAATCTGTTGCATGCGAATGATATCCTCTAGCTGCATTATTGGTTCTATTAATACCATTGGGGCCAACACGGCCACCTCACACTTTGACGCTCTCTTTGCCGCTTCATCAGCAGCATTATTGCCCTGAATAATGTAATCATTACCTTTCTGGTGCGCATGACATTTAATGATGGCTAACTGCTTTGGTTTCATCATGGTCGACATCAATTCCTTAATTTGCTCACAATGCTGTATGGGTGACCCATCACTTTTCAAAAAACCTCTCTGTTTCCATACTGCTCCAAACAGATGACAGACTCCATGCGCATAAGCTGAGTCAGTAAAAATGTTCACTGCTTTGCCTTCTCCCATTTTACAGGCTTCTGTCAGTGCTCTTAGTTCTGCCAACTGGGCCGAACACGGTTGTGGACAGCTGTCTATCTTCTCTTCTCGGAATGTCTGTCCTATTTGTTTAACTATGCCGTACCCTGCATGATTTCCTAAATGATCTCTGTAACATGAACCATCTACAAAATATGTCTCTTCTGCATATTGTAAGGGTGTTGATTCTAAGTCTGGTCTTAACCTAGTGAATGTTAGTGAGTGTGCTATACAATCATGTTCTTCCCCTTCATCTGCCAGTGGTATTAACTCAGCTGGATTTACTGTACTACATCTCTTGATAGTGATGTCTGGGTATGTCAATAACGACAAATATGACAGGTTCCTAGCTTGCGTTAGAACAAACCTTCCCTGTTCTAACAGTTCCACTGTCTTGTGATGTGTGTATATTGTTATTGGGTATCCCATTGTGACTGACGAGGCCTTTTCATAGGCATAGTGCATAGCTGCCACTCCCTGAAAAGGGCGGGTACCCCTGGGCAACACTGTCTAGTTTGGTGCTATAATAGGCTAACGCTTGCTTTTTCCTACCACTACACGTTTCCTGTACTAACACTGCTGAAGCATACCCACTCCTTCTGTTTGCCACATACAATAGGAATGGTTTGTTATAATCGGGCACAGCCAATGCTGGTGCCCGTTGCATTTCTTTTTTCAACATTTCAAATGCTATTGTAGCTTCTGTTGTCCATATTAAAGGGGCTCTTAAGTTCTGCTGACCAGCTGTTTTCATCAGCACCCTCAGAGCTGCTGTTTTTATCGCATAGTCCTCTATCCAATCTCCGCTGAACTTGGTTGAACACATGAGGTGAATGTTTGAACCCTTGAGGTATTCTAGTGTAAATGTATTGTTGTCCTCTGTAGGTAAATGCAAACAAGTACCGACTTTCTTCTGCTAATGGTACACTGAAGAAAGCTGAGCATAAATCTATCACTGTATAGTATTTGGCTGTCGGAGGAACATTTGTTAACAATGTATGAGGATTTGGTACTTCTGCTCGCCAATCTTGTACCACCTCATTTACTGCTCTTAAGTCATGCACCAATCTCCATTTTGACTTATCTGCTTTTAGAATAGGAAGAAGGGGGGTATTGTACGGGCTGTTTATTCTTTCTAAAACTCCCGCTGCTATCAAACCCTCTATTGTTCTGCTTATTCCTTCCTCAGCTTCAGGTTTCATAGGATATTGGGCTTTTCTTGGTAATACTCTGCCCTGTTTTGTTCTTATAATTATGCTGATTTTACTAAGCCCACGTCAGTGTCATGTTTTGACCAGAGACTTTCTGGGATCTGTTTTTCCATGTTATCTCTCAATTGATTATCTGACTTTTCTTTCATCTGAACCTGTTGTTTAACCAATATGGCTACTTCCTGTGGTATACCATTCATAGGCGTGGCACATATTATTTTTATGAATTCCTTGTCTGCAGAATGTTTTACCAATGGGTTACTTGTTTCTTTCCAATCACTCTTTAATGCGGTTCTCATCATTGGTCCCAAGGCTCTTGCTCTATACCCTTTATTTACCATTAATGACACATGAGGAGCAGCATTAGGTATATTATACCATCAATTCTGATTGATCTATTTGCATAGCTGCTCTCTGTTTTCCCACTATAATATATTGTGACATTAATGGGACAACCAGATTTTTGGTTTGCTCCTGCCAAATTTGTTCTTGGCCGGAGTTGCAATTTGAGTCAAACTGCACAGTGCAGTGGTAGTCAAATCTTGGTCTTCGTGCATCTGGCAATTGGGCTTCAATATATTTTCTCAATTTTAACCAAGTTTGTTTTATTTCATGGTTTATTTCCCCTAACTAGTAAACATTTGCGCTTGCAGTTATTGGTATTTCTTCTGTCTTTATTGCCATATTATCTACATATACACCTTCTGGGAAACACCATATTTTCATCCCCAGCATGCATAATGCATCCCTCCCCAAGAGATTCACAGGTGTCCGGTCAGAGATCAGTACGGGCAGGGTTGTGGCTCTGTCTCCTATCTTGAGACTTACTGGAGTTGTCATTGGAATTAGCTGCGCTTGTCCCGAGAATCCTACTGTTTTAACAAATTGTCCTGACCTGGGGAGGTGAGAGAAATAATTTAGACCTACACAAGTGTAGGTTGCTACTGTATCTATCATCATGGGTATGTCTCTATCTTCTATTTGAACCTGCAGCATTGCTTCTTGATCAGCTTCTGTGGTTAACACTGGAAGCTGACCCTCCCTTTTCAGATTCTCTGGGCATCCCGAGTAACCATAATTCAGTCCCTATATGGATTGGCTGGTCCTTGTGGAGGCTTCTGCTGTTGCTGACCATAGCCCTGTTGACTATTCCCCCTCGGCTGCCATGGATTAATTGTACATTGTCTTCGGTTGTGTCCTGCCTGGTGACATCCCCAGCACACACCGGGTGGACCTAGTGAGTCTGCTATTTGGAACCTTCCTTGGGGTCTCTGTCTGCCCTTCCATGGCTGAAACTGCTGGGGCTGCTGGGTATACACCTGAACTACAGGTACGGTGGGTTGCTCTTGTCCCTGAAGTCTCAGCACTGGAAGTTTCGGCGGCCATTACGCCTTGTACCTTCTTTTTGTTTCATTCTGTGAGTTCCCCCAGCTGGAGCTATGTTAACTTTCTCTGGTTCTCCTTTTCTTGCTCCTTTAGCTTTGATTCATCTTTCCGGTATTTTTCCACCGCATGGACCAGATGATCACATAATTCCTTGTGTGTTTTTGACGTCTCACCACATCCTCTAACCTGCTTTTCACCGGAGGGCACATGGCCTCTATCACTGCAGTTCTGAACAGAGTTGTCATCAGTGGGTCTCCCTCTGGGTCTGCTTCAGTCTCTAGTTTCTACTTCTTCAGTTGCTAGTGCAGGTATGTGGCAGGAGTCTCAGTCTCTCCCAGTGGGTCTCCCTTCAGGGTCTTGATATCCAGCCTTTGTGGATATTCTTCTCTCAGGGTTGTCCACATCTCATTTCTGGTCTGATCAAATGACATCCCATCGGCTCTGGTATAGCCCTGTGCTCCTTCCAGTCCACAGCTTATGAGAATGTCTTCCATCTTTGCCACCCCCAATACCCTGGCCAACAGGGCTTTGAGGTCTCCCACCGCTAGCAGTTTCCCTGCAATCTCTTCCTCAAAGCTTCTAATCCATTTACCTGCTCCATCATGTATGTCAGGTAATCTGCTAACTATTCCCTGTAAGTCCTGCATACCCCAGGGCACATAGTGTCCTTGATTTCCTTTTATCAGGATGGGGCAATGATATCTATCTAGGCGACCTATCTTTCCCCTATACCTCAACTCTCGTTCAGTAGTTCTGCATTCTTCCTTATGTCTTCTTCTAGTATTTTCTTCCCAGTCACTAAATATTTCATCTATTGTTTGTGCTTGGTCTATCTCCCTCTGTCTTATCCAAGACCTCCTCTCCCCCTGTCCCTCATCACCCGACCTCGGGTCATCTCTTGGGTCATCTCTTGGGTCATCTCCGGGTCCCCAGGTGGTTGCTCCCTCATCTCTGGGTGTGCTGTATAGCTGTTTCTCTTTTCTGCGTGTGCTTGGTTCCTTCCCTTTACCTCTCTCTCCTTTTACTCCGGCTTCCAATGGTTTAGTCCTTTTTTCTTGTCTTGACTCTGACCTCCACACGCCTTTGTCTACCTGGTTTAGGGCTTCTTTTAATTCTGCATAACAATCAAGCTGTATGGGGCTTCTTGATCCCCTTCTCTCTTTATTTCCCCTCTCTTCTTCCTCATCTTCTTCTTCCACCTTTATATTCCCATCCAGGTGTATCTTTGCTGATAACACAGGGAATTCCCCATGGTCGTAGGGTGGGGGCATCACCTTTTCTTCCTCATTACCTTCAATTCCAAATAATATAGATAACATGTATGATTAATATTTACAATTAATCTCTGCTAGATTATATTTAACAATGGAAGTGCAATTCGTTTTTTGTGATAAAGTTATAATTTATGTAAAAAATCTGCTATAATAAGGACTTGGGTGGAAAAAATCATGCTTATCTCTGAAAAGTTGAAATGAAACAATGTTTTCATTGATGTTGATTATTTTTGAACAGATATTGAGATATTCTTATTATAATCAAAGCTGTGAAAAGCAAATACAGGTGATGAACGACAATAGATACACGAGAACCAAACTTAGATCGATTTAGTCACTGGATATGAAATACATCTCTCAAAAATGTCTCAAAAATAATTTGAGATGATTTACAATAAATAGAAACACAAAACATGAACGAAATGTACACTGCTTTATTCACTGTCAATAAAATATAGTACACGTCTGAAAAATACATCTCTCAAACAATTCTGAAATAATATTGGATACATGTGAATTCGAAAAATGGTGTGTGTGCATGGGCATGCCTGTCTACACAACACATGATGCACAGAATTTGAGAGTATGTGTACTACAGATGTACTTTTTGCAGTTTCTGCATGTGGTTTGTGTCTTTGAGTCCTTTGAGGGTTCACACACCTCGCTGCGCTTCCTCTTGTTGCCACCAGATGCAATCTAGAATAATGAAAATACTTTATTAGATTTTTTTTACACCACATCTTCGAATAGTCAATTTCAATTTGACCCACATACACACAGAGACACTCAGAAACACACACACACACACACACACATGCGCGCGCGCACACACACACACACACACAGATACATGCACACATAAACAACAACAACAGGACACTTACTTCAGGCACTGGAGGTTGTGGTTGTGTGGGTCGTGCAGGTGGGACAGCAGGAGCCTCCTCCACCCTCCTCACTATGGCTAGAGAAGCTGGGTTCCTGGGCACATGTTGTCTCCTCTGTATGTGCGGTGTCACCAGTGCTCATAAGCATCACATTTTTGCCCTTTTTGGGTATGTAGGATACCAGGGCCATGTTGGCCGTAAACACAAAGAGGGAGGAATGGACTGGCCTGTTCTTTACAGTTAGAAGTTGAGGTGGGAGCTCTGTCTTATTTTTTCTGACTGTTCCACCCATTGTCAGCTTTCTTTTGAGAAGTTCCTGTCCCAGGCTGTACGATGTGAAAAAATTATCCTAAGTGATGTTGTGGCCACTGAGGCCCTGTGACATATCCAGTACCACCCATGTCCCCTGGTGTCTCTCAGGGTCTCCTCCCTCTGGCTTCCCAGAATGTTTTGTAACAACATTGTGCAGGTTCTGTGTGTGTTTGTATGTGTGTGAGTGTGTGTGTGCATGTTTCTGTAAGTCTGTGTGTCTCTGTGTATATCAAATTGACCCGAACACCCTGTGAAGGACATAAATGTGTAGGGGGGGGTGTAGCATGTGCACTCAATGATTTTTTTTCTTTGATGTTCTTCACAGTAAATAAGCCAAGGCCATGGAGTTTCAGGTTGAAAAATTGTTTCCTTGTATATTTTTTCTTCAAGTAAAAATTAAAAACGCCACACAAGGGTTAAAAGAGGGTTTTTATTCTCTAATATTTCTACTGGAGTTACCATGGTAATCCCTTTCTCCATTTTTCCCTTTGTCTTTCCTTTTGCAGTCATATTTTTTTTTAGGGTTATTGTAAAATGTCAAAAAAGTAACAATATTAATAATAATAATAATAATAATAATAATAATATTGTGTTATTGGTTATCTAGAATATCACTGTAAGATTAAAGAAATATGTTAGGAAACAGCTTTGGAATCAGCTTGAGATATCCTAATCACAATTGGTGTCTTACACCCTGGGAATCAAATGTAGGTATAGCCAACTGTCTGTGTGTGAGTGTGATGTGTGTATGAGTGTGTGTGTGTGTGTGTGTGTGTGTGTGTGTGTCTATGTGTGTGTGTATGAGTGTAGTATGTGATGTGTGTATGAGTATATAAGATGTGTGTGTGTGTGTCTGTGTGAGTGTGATGTGTGTATGAGTGGGGATGAGGGGGAGGGGGTCTGTGTGTGTAGAGTGGGTGTGAATGTGAGGTGTGTGTGTGTGTGTAACCCTAGAATGTGAATCAAATCAGTGTGAGCTTAGACATGAATCTCTTCAATTAAGAATCACTTTCACTCAGCATATACTTAATATGGGTTAATATATATAATATAATGTTTTTATTTGATCTTATTTATTTATTTCATTATTTCATTATTTATTCATTCATTCATCGTAAACCTGACTGCTGTAAAGTCTATTGTATAAAACACAGCTCAGCCCACTCAGTTGGTTCCCTCCCACTTTTACAACAATACTGCCCAACTCGAATGTTTCAAGATGGCGGTCTTCCCGTTTTTTCTTCAACGTCTCTCCACTTATCTCAACCTTCTCTTATAATTCTTACTCCGACTCCCCAAAGGGTTGTCTCTATTCCTACTTTTGATTATTTAGTTTTTACAAGAAGTATCTTACGTTTCCTTTAAGAGGAAACAATGGCTTTCTTCCAATTCCGTAGACACAGATATACTATATATCATACTATATTTTCATTATTCTGTACTCTGAGAGGCCTAAGAAGTTCACACATTGACCCGTTCTCTAAAAATGTATACTCTTTATTCTTCTATACCTAATCTCTATAATATATCTAATTGATTAGACTTTTGTCTTCTCTCTTATGTTATATACTAACTGTAGTCCTCAATTCCCGACCAACAGTGTTTATACAGAATATCGCTCTTTCAACACAACACAGCGCCTTTTACAAACACTCACAACACAGCAACTTTTACAAGCATTTCACGACACAGCGATTTTTACACTACAACTACAAGTGGCGGTTTTCTCTCATGACACAGCGCTAACAAGCACTTCTGCCATCTACGTCCGCTTACGTCACAATACTAATATAAACAGCAATATTTCACTAAAACTACAGGTTACTACAGGTACTGCGCTTCTGTTATCTACATCCGCCTACTTAACACTTCTATCCTCCACACGAACACAAAGTTTCTAAATACTCTCTTATCCGTACAGACCTGAATCAATTAATCTCAGCGGTAGCCACAAGCTCCTTACCCGTGGTTCAGCCCAGTATTGATCTCTTCAATTCTGCGGTACTCACAGGACTTTGCACATGTGACCCACTCTTTGGGCTTTAACTTATTTACAGTTATTAACAGTTAGTGCATGCACATTTTCTGAAATCTCCAACAGCTCTAGTTCAAATCCTAAATTTGGTTTCTTTATTGGTAAGACTCATGCTAATGTCCTACCGTTGAGTCCGGAGATCCAGAGCGAATTACGCAAATTTTCTATACTCAAGCAGGAATTCTGCTTACCTTATTTTGAGCTCATTAATTTGTATAATTCGTCCGGTTTGTCTACCTAAATCATGATGAGCCTGGCTGATTTCAAAAGCCTTTTGTTCTGGCTGTTTACAACTTTGTTTATTACTTATTTACCGTAACTTTTAACTACTCTATCCTGGTTTCTGCAGCTTTTGATCCTTTCTTTTCTTCACCTATATCAAACCCCTCAATCTGACCTCACCCCTTCTGACTGCATTCTCCAAATATTCTAGGACCATCTGTTTTCTTGTGACCTTTTCCCCTTATATGTCTTTAAATTTACCATATTGACAGTGCATGTCAAAGCAAAAACCAGGCCATGAGGTTGAAGGAATTGTCCGTAGACCTCCGAGATAGGATTGTGTCGAGGCACAGATCTGGGGAAGGGTCCAAAAAAATAATATTTATAATTTAAAAGCTATTTACAATACATTTATATTAATTTGGACTGGCCACATCGTCCCCACTCTCCTCCTACCAGCGCACCCCAACCCTCCATGGTGATGGGGATCCCCCGAATTAAACAAAGACAGGTTCATTAACACTCTGTCCTTCACAATGCCACCCTCCTGTGGAACTGGCTCTAGGAGCTCAGCTCATATGGCACATTTAAAAACACAACTTCACCTTGTAATGCAGGGTCCAGAAGGAGAGACCAGCCTCACCTGTACCCAACTGTATGTCCATGAAGAGTGACAACTCTATGAGGCAGCCAATCTCATTCAGAGGAAGACCTCCTCATTCTGATCAAAGGTTAGTTTGATGTTTATTCCTAGTAGTCAATATCCTGACGACACACAGACACACACTCATGAACACATTATGAAAGAACAATTAAAGTTCAGACAAGGAACCGTCACTACTAAACAAGGGTAAGTGTATCATGGGGGATGTGATGAACTAACTGCTAGACTACGCCACCTATTTGTTTCATGAGGTCCTCGGAGGAAACTATAATGAACTCAGGTTCTACTATCAAGGAGGGAGCATGGGAATAAGGCACACAATGCAACAATCATTTATTGTACAGCTTCTAATGACATCATCTTCAGCTCTAGGAGCTCAGCACATATTGATCATTAAAGGCAGAATTTCAAATGTTAGACACAGAAATGTAGATATACTGTTGTTCAATGCAAACTGTAGCAACAGACAGTGTCGCAACACTCACTAGAAGGAGTGTCCACGGAGGAGGAGAGCGGATCCTGGAGGGAGATGGCCACTAAAAACCTAAAAGATACTGACAATACAAATATTAATTTGGACTGGCTACACCGTCCACCAATGTTCGTTTTTTGTAATATTCAGCTGACCCAAGAACGTTATTTAACTTTAATAACTTAGTTTCAATGGCCTAAAACAACAATGGGTTTTCAATCATACCTCAGTCAGGATACAGTCATCTGAATCTTGTTAAAGGTTAGTTTGAGGTTTAATCCTCATAGTGGTCTATGAGGCTGCCAATAACATTCAGTAGCGGTATACACACTTAAGTTATTCTATTTGAGAAACTGGGCCTCATTCACATTTCTCTGGATAAAGACATATGTTTATTTTTTGTTTTTACCCAGAATCCCCAGTGACCCTGTGGAGAGACCAGAGTCAGAGATTCCCAGTGGTCAGTCTGTCCAGAGTCAAAGTGAACTGGCCTCCATATTTAGGGTGAGCTAAATAGAAAGTATGACATTGAAGATGGCTAAGTAATCCACATACAACAGTTATTTTATTCTTGTTTCAATTGCATGCCAAAGTCAAGCGATGTGTTTTTTGTATTTATTTTCTCTACTGTGTGTAAAGGTTTCCCCATTATTGTCTATCTCACTCCACTTTATTTTTCTAAATGTTTCAGTCGCTTGAAGACAATGTCATCAGTTTAGTGAGAAATGAGCTGAAGAGGTTCAAGAGGCTTATTTCTCAAGACCACCCAGAGTGCTTTGAGGGTCAGGGGGAGGAAGAGGAAGTGGTGGATGATGAAGAAGAAGAGAAGCAGGAGAGCAGTGCCAGAGAAGGGGCTCTGAAGATCACACTGCACGTCCTGAGGAACATGAACCAGAAGGAGCTCGCTGACACACTGGAGAAACGTAAGAGACCTCATGTGTTTTCACAGAGAAGTGTTACTGGGCCTGAAATATTATTGGAAATACAAACACCACTAACTGTAATTATGATGTATATCCCCATTTGGTCACTCTTTATATTATGTTGTCTCTATAACTTAGTGTCTCTGTAATTACTCCAGTAACAAGATTGGTTGTTAATGTATAATTGCATAGTAATGGGTTTGGACAGTTTCCTATAACACAGATGGAATAAGGACTGTTCTTTCCTACACGTGTAGTAATATATCATTCAACTACACTACATACTATGTAATTAATTACTATATAATTAATTAATAATTAGTTACTATATAACAACTTGTTGATTAATACAACATGTGGTCCTCTGTGGCTTAGTTGGTAGAGCATGACTTTAACAACGCTTAGGTTGTGGGTTTGATTCTTGCTGGGACCATATATACTGAATTGTATGCACTCACTGCAATGCAAGGCGCTTTGGATAAAAGCGTCAGCTAAATGGCATATATATATATTTACAGTTACTGCAGGTACTGGGTCAACTTAATGTAAAGTGTGCCAGGAATATTTTTTTAATTGTTTTGTCATTCAGGTGAGCTTGCGGTGGTGTGCCAACAAGAACTCAAGTCTAACCTGGAGAAGAAGTTTCAGTGTGTATTTGAGGGAATAGCTGAGCAAGGCAACAAAATACTTCTCAATAAGGTCTACACAGAGGTCTACATCACAGAGGGTGGAAGTGGAGAGGTCAATAACGAACATGAGGTCAGACAGATTGAGACAGCATCCAGGAGACCAGCAACACAGGAGACACCAATCAAATGCAACGACATCTTCAAGCCTTTACCTGGACAAGACAAACCAATGAGAAATGTGCTGACAAAGGGAGTCGCTGGCATTGGAAAAACAGTCTCTACTCAGAAGTTCATTACGGACTGGGCTGAAGGAAAAGCCAATCAGGATGTCCAGTTCATATTTCCGCTTCCTTTTCGGGAGCTGAATTTAATGAAAGAGAAGAAATGCAGTTTGAATGAACTTCTTGGTCATTTCTTCATTGAAGTAAAAGAATCAGGAATCTCCAACTTTGACAAGTATAAAGTTCTGTTCATCTTTGATGGTCTGGATGAGTGTCGACTTCCTCTAGACTTCCAGAACAACGAGACATGTTGTGATGCCACAGAGTCAACCTCAGTGGACGTGCTGCTGACAAACCTCATCAAGGGGAATCTGCTTCCCTCTGCTCTCCTCTGGATAACCTCCCGACCTGCAGCAACCAATCAGATCCCTCCTGAGTGTGTTGACCAGGTGACAGAGGTACGAGGGTTCAACAACCCACAGAAGGAGGAGTACTTCAGGAAGAGAATCAGTGATGAGAACCTGGCCAGCAGAATCAACACACACATGAAGTCATCAAGGAGCCTCCACATCATGTGCCACATACCAGTGTTCTGTTGGCTCTCAGCCACTACCCTAGAGAGACTGTTGGGTGAAGCAGAGAGAGGAGAGATGCCCAAGACTCTGACACAGATGTACACACACTTCTTGGTATTTCAGACCCAACAGAGGAATGTGAAGTACCTTGGAGACCATGACAGAAATCCACACTGGGATAAAGAGCTAATTTTGTCACTGGGAAAACTGGCCTTCAATCAGCTGGAAAATGGCAATCTGATCTTCTATGAAGAAGACTTGAGAGAGTGTGGCATTGATGTCACAGAAGCCTCAGTGTACTCGGGAGTGTGCACTCAGATCTTCAGAGAGGAGTGTGGGCTGCACAAAGTGTTCAGCTTTGTGCATCTGAGCATCCAGGAGTTTCTAGCTGCTTTATATGTGTTCCTCATATTCAGCAACAGCAATGAGAATCCACTGGTCAAACAGAAATCCTCATCCATGAAGCTATGGTCATCACTGAGACGCACACCTCTGGTCGACTTACACAAGAGTGCAGTGGACAAGGCCTTACAGAGTAAGAATGGTCACCTGGACCTGTTCCTGCGCTTCCTTTTGGGCCTCTCACTGGAGTCCAATCAGAATCTCCTACGAGGCCTTCTGACACAGAAAGGAAGCAGCTCACAGACCAATGAGGAAACAGTCAAGTATATCAAGAAGAAGATCAGGAAGAATCCCTCTCCAGAGAGGTGCATCAATCTGTTCCACTGTCTGAATGAGATGAATGACCATTCTCTAATGGAGGAGATACAAAGCTACCTGAGCTCAGGACGTCTCTCAGAAGCCCAACTCTCACCTGCACAGTGGTCAGCTCTGGTCTTTGTGTTGCTGACTTCAGAAGAGGAGCTGGATGTGTTTGACCTGAAGAAGTACTCCAGATCAGAAGAGGGTCTTCTGAGGCTCCTTCCAGTGGTCACAGCCTCTCAGACGGCACTGTAAGTAGATGGTCAAAACACTGTATTGATACTTGGGCGATGAATATGTGATCACTTATTATGATTTACGGATTAAATGTATGAAACTGAGTTTTTGATCACATGGTCAAAAGTCATTCATTAATTAATTGCACACATATCTTTCATGTTTTATTGACACACAAATATTTGACTTGCTCCATCATGTTCAGTCGCTTTGTGTCTCGACTCCCAATAATGAGGTAGAAAGAGCCAGTTCCAGTCGGAGTACTGAACACTGGTTTGGAGAAATCCACTCCTGACGTTGAATCTGTTTTTAACCTAATGACTATCGCATTCCACTCGCGGTACCACACATACTCACACCGCGTCTCAAATGAAGACTTTTGGTCTGACATTAAGCAAATAACATAGGTAGCATATATAATAACATGGCTGGTTGTGTTCATAGTTCAGCTAATGAGTTCGTCAGCTTTATTTTAGTGGAAGTGGAATGAGTCAGTTCTCTAGCCAGTGAGTTTACAGTTGGTGCAGTGGGAAGGAGCTCAACTCCAACTGAAAGTTCTATCCATCATTTAAGGCATAACAAGTATGGATAAATGATGATTACACCTTTAAAACAAAGTGAAATGATTAGAAAACATGTTGTTCTCGTGAAATGTGTTAAAATCCCAAAACAGCCCATGTAAGGGTTTTGGACGAAAATGTAATTATATGGTAATCAGGTGCGGCGAAATTCAACTGGAAATGATAGAACACATCACATAGGTAAATTTTTCTCTAAGTCAAAATGTCTTAATACTTGTATTTATTCCTCATTCAGGCTGAATGGATGTGACCTCACAGAGAGATGCTGTGAAGCGTTGGCCTCAGCTCTCAGCTCAGACTCCTGCCACCTGAGAGAGCTGGACCTCAGTCATAATGATCTAGGTGACGGGGGGGTGAAGCTGCTCTCTGCTGGACTGGGGAGTCCACACTGTCAACTACAGACACTGAGGTGAGGTCTCAGACTATTCTTGTTGCCAGACACATCATTCCTAAGTGTGCTACATTATCATTCTATGGAATCAATGATACTTGCACAGAAAGGCTCAATAATTGAGACAGACAAAGGATATTATCTTCCAATCAATTACTATATAATGTGTGTGTGTGTGTGTGTGTGTGTGTGTGTGTGTGTGTGTGTGTGTGTGGTGGGAGGGGGGCTGCTCTGTCTTCAATATCTGAATATGTTTGTCCTCCTCAAATCCTGATCCACCTGGCCTTAGATCAGCTTATGAGACTGCATAATACTGCACTAACCCAATAGCTATCAAATACATGATACCAGACGTAGAAATCTAGTGACTACAAATGTATCCATGGTTAATTGCTCCCCTGTTGAGAGGAACTATAACTCTCACTCATACATTCTTGTGCCACAGTGATCGTTTGGCTTCATGTATTTATTTGTTGTCAGACACATCAGTCCTAAGTGTATTACATTGTCAATGATACTTGCACTGCAAATATCAATGATGGAGACAGAACATTTACATGATCTTCCAATCATTTCCTAAACTGTTCACTGTGACAACACTAGTTCTACCACTTTATTTGTATTCCACGTTTTTCATTTGTCAGCTCCCAGACCATCATCCCGTGCGTGCATTTATTTTACCATGATGAGCGGTCTTCATAATTTAAAAAAAATCGATGAAGGATACTGTCTTACCTTTCTTAGATAATATGTTTTTGAGAAACCATTTCATAGGGACAGCAACACATGCACAGTTCAATAACAAGAGGCCGCCCTTTAGGTCAGGATGGCCTTGCAGCTGACTCAGCACATCCCCACCAACAGATATAACCCAGGGGACAGATATAACAGCTGTCAACCTGACTGGCTGTCTTGATTCGTACCGTTACTACATACAATCATAAACAAGTATAATACTGATCATAAAGGAATCAATGAACAGTGTATGACTGAAAAACTATAATCCTCATGACATGGTCATACTGATTAAAATAGATTGTTGTTTGGCTGTATTGATTATTAGAATATCATAAATGACAGATGAGAAATCTGTCTCCCCTCACACTATCAAGGAGGGAGCATGGGAATAAGGCACACAATGCAACAATCATGTATTGTACAGCTTCTAATCACATCATCTTCTGCTCTATTTATCATCAAAGGCAGAATTTCAAAGAGTGTGTGTGTGGGGGGGGGGGGCACTCTCTGAATACCGTTACTCTCCTCAATTCCTGAACTATCTGGCCTTAGATGAGCTGATGTGGCTCCACAATACTGCACTAACCCAATAGCTAGCAAATATACCACACTTAGAAATACAATGACTACAAACCTGCCTGTGATTGGCTTGAATCATAAATTCTTATCATAATGCACCACAGTGATCGTTTGGCTGCATGTATTTATTTGTACTCCTCATTCAGGCTGAATGGATGTGACCTCACAGAGAGATCCTGTGAAGCGTTGGCCTCAACTCTCAGCTCAGACTCCTGCCACCTGAGAGAGCTGGACCTCAGTAATAATGATCTAGGTGACGGGGGGGTGAAGCTGCTCTGTGCTGGACTGGGGAGTCCACACTGTCAACTACAGACACTGAGGTGAGGTCTGAGACTATTCTTGTTGTCAGACACATCATTCCTAAGTGTGTTACATTATCATTCTATGGAATCAATCATACTTGAACAGAAAGGCTCAATGATTGAGACAGACAGTGTACATTATCTTCCAATCAATTACTATATAATGTGTGTGTGTGTGTGTGTGTGCGTGTGTGTGTGTGTGTGTGGTGGGGTAGGGGGGGGGGGGGTTCACTCTCTCAATAACGTTTCTTTCGACAATTCCTCACCAATCTGGCCTGAGATCAGCTGATGGGGCTCCACAATAATTCACTAACCAATCTAACATATTGCTTGCTCCCCTGTTGAGAGCAACTATAACTCTCACTCTTGAATTCTTACACCACAGTGATGGTTTGGCTGCATGTATTTATTTGTATTCCTCATTCACATGTGGCCTTTCAACTGCCAAATGAAGAGGATTTAAAGCTGCACATGTACATTAGAGAGGAATAATCAGATTCTTGATATCAGATGGAGTGACACTATTTCCCCAGGTTGTCAGGCTGTGGAGTCCCAGAGGAAGGCTGTGTTTCTCTGGCATCAGCTCTGAGGTCTAAGCCCTCCCACCTGAGAGAGCTGGACCTCAGCTACAATCACCCAGGAGACTCAGGACTGGCGCTGCTCTCTGCTGTACAGAAAGATCCACTCTGTAAACTACAGACACTCAGGTAAAGGCTGAATATGTGGCTGGACGTATCAATGAGATTAATGCACAGTATCTATTTTCCACATGATTGTGAGTGTGTCATTCAACCTCTGTGTGTTCTTCTGTGGTTGATATAGTGTGGACCATGGTGGAGAGTGCAGGCTCAAACCTGGGCTGATCAAATGTAAGTCACCATCGCTGTAGAGAATAGGACTGTGATATTACTCAAGAAACAGTGTACAGCAGAGTTCAAACACAGCACCAGTATTGTATTCATATGTAAATCTAAAGTATTAGTAAATGTGAATTAGTTGTATCCCTTGTAAAACATTTTAAATTAATAAGTAATATTTTGTTAAAAAGATAATGTTGCCATAACAAGATCACATTGTGAATATTGTAAGTTATTCAATTGTATTGATTTGATGATTATTTCTGTCCTCTCAATCAGATGCCTGTGAGCTCACACTGGACCCAAACACAGCACACAGACGCCTCTCTCTGTCTGAGGAGAGCAGAAAGGTGACACGGGGGAGAGAGAAGCAGCCGTATTCTGATCACCCAGAGAGATTTGACTACTGTCCACAGGTGCTGTGTAGAGAGGGTCTGACTGGGCGCTGTTACTGGGAGGTAGAGTGGAGTGGGGGAGGGGCTCATATAGGAGTGACATATAAAGGAATCAGCAGGGGAGGATGGGGTAATGACTGTGTGTTGGGATACAATGACAAGTCCTGGAGACTGTTCTGCTCTGATGACAGTTACTCCGCCTGGCACAATAAGAAGAACACTGTCATACCTGTCCCCTCCTCTGGCTCCCACAGAGTAGGAGTGTATCTGGACTGGCCGGCCGGCACTCTGTCCTTCTACAGGGTCTCCTCTGACACACGGACCCTCCTGCACACATTCCACTCCACATTCACTGAGCCCCTCTACCCAGGGTTTTGGCTTCTGTATGTGGACTGTTCAGTGACCCTGTGTAAACTAGTCTCAGGGAGATCACACTGAACACCAAAGGCTCAAAGATGACGGATCAGAACATGATGCAGTTGGATAGTGGTGTGTTTTCACTGAGATGTTGGATGTACAGATGTTCCCTCTCCTAGTGTGTAGGGTGTAGGATTGTTGTGTGTAGTTATATTATGTTTTACTATATATATATATATATATATATATATATATATATATATATATATATATTATATTATATTAAATTAAATAAAATGCATCTGATAGTAAAATAGACTGCAATAGAGTGACAAAAAATAGAAGCTTACATGTTTTTTATTTTTTTTGATGGAAATGCAACTGACAGTGAAACAATCCAGATGAATGATTAGATGATCAAATCAGACTGATGATGAACTCTGAGAATAACACAGGAGAGAGTGTCTGTATGTATATAAGAGTTGGTTAGATTGGGTGTTTGAGTTGTGATGCTGGATCACGTTGTTGTGTGTAAGATAGTGTGGTAAATTTCTATAGAAAATAAAGATTCCTAATTCCACAAAGGAAAGGTAGAGAGAGAATTAAGAGCAGGATGGCCAGTGATTGATTTGTGAAGGGAGAGTAGTGGAGATGTTTATAATTATAATAGGAGGGGAAACCAGGCCGCGACGCGATGTAGGAGAATAATGATATTGGTGATATAAGTGATTTGTATATGAGGGAAGTAACCTAGATTTGAAAGTATAAATGGCGGTCTGAAAGGACAACGAAAAACCCCTTTGCAAACGTGTTTACTTTTATAACTTGTGAATAAAAGTCTCTGAATAAACCATGAATTCTAGTCTTATGTTCAAGTATTTTTAACTTGAAATTCCACCACACTAACTACAGTCAATCACACTGCTACTGTATAAACTAGCTACAGTCAATCACACTGCTACTGTATGAACTAGCTACAGTCAATCACACTGCTACTGTATGAACTAGCTACAGTCAATCACAATGTTACTATATGAACTAGCTCCAGTCAATCACACTGCTACTGTATGAACTAGCTCCAGTCAATCACACTGCTACTGTATGAACTAGCTACAGTCAATCACAATGCTACTGTATGAACTAGCTACAGTCAATCACACTGCTATTGTCTTACGTGTCTCCAACATGTCTCACTTGTCTCGTACTTGTGTCACTTATTGTCTTGTCATTGCACTACTGCTTATTTGTATTATGTGTATTTTGTATGCTGCATCGTCATGGAATCAAGCCTAAGAATTGTACTCCCTGCACTTGTGTATGGGACGCAATAAACTTGAAACTTGTAACAGTAATGCCTTTTTTGTTGTAACTACCTGCTTGATAGTGAATATTTTAGATTACGGTCTCTAGCGGTTGTGAATGAACATTGTCAGCAACGACACACTGACTTATATTTGTGAGGTAGTTCAGGAACCACTGACAAGCATTCTGATCCAAATCTATTTAAGACAGTCGACTCACTAACAGTGAATGATCCACTGGATCAAAAGCTTTTGATAGATCATTAAACAAGGCAGCACAATGCTGCTTTTTATCAAGGGCACAGACAATATCATTGATTACAAAGAATGTCGCTGAAATAATCCTGTCTCCTGGTCTAAAGCATGATTGAAATTCTTAGTTTAGACTTCACTACCCATAAGGCCTGCTGTAGTTTTGACTTGACTACCCATGAGGCCTGCTGTAGTTTAGACTTGACTACCCATGAGGCCTGCTGTAGTTTAGACTTGACTACCCATAAGGCCTGTTGTAGTTGAGACTTCACTACCCATAAGGCCTGTTGTAGTTTAGACTTCACTAAACATTAGGCCTGCTGTAGTTTAGACTTCACTACCCATAAGGCCTGTTGTAGTTTAGATTACACTACCCATAAGGCCTGTTGTAGTTTAGACTTCACTACCCATAAGGCCTGCTGTAGTTTAGACTTCACTACCCATAAGGCCTGCTGTAGTTTAGATTTCACTACCCACTGCCTGTTGATTGGTCGATTCGCACGTCCGTCTTCTTC
>NC_139654.1:340000-407500 GCF_951799395.1 Argentina silus | reverse complement strand
TCTTGTGCCACAGTGATCGTTTGGCTTCATGTATTTATTTGTTGTCAGACACATCAGTCCTAAGTGTATTACATTGTCAATGATACTTGCACTGCAAATATCAATGATGGAGACAGAACATTTACATGATCTTCCAATCATTTCCTAAACTGTTCACTGTGACAACACTAGTCCTACCACTTTATTTGTATTCCACGTTTTTCATTTGTCAGCTCCCAGACCATCATCCCGTGCGTGCATTTATTTTACCATGATGAGCGGTCTTCATAATTAAAAAAAAATCGATGAAGGATACTGTCTTACCTTTCTTAGATAATATGTTTTTGAGAAACCATTTCAGAGGGACAGCAACACATTCACAGTTCAATAACAAGAGGCCGACCTTTAGGTCAGGATGGTTTTGCAGCTGACTCAGCACATCCCCACCAACAGATATAACCCAGGGGACAGATATAACCGCTGTGAACCTGACTGGCTGTCTTGATTCGTACCGTTACTACATAGAATCATAAACGAGTCCAATACTGATCATGAAGGAATCAATAAACAGTGTATGACTGAAAAAATATAATCATCATGACATGGTCATACTGATTAAAATAGATTGTTGTTTTGCTATATTGATTATAAGAATATCATAAATGACAGATGAGAAATCTGTCTCCCCTCACACTATCAAGGAGGGATCATGGGAATAAGGCACACAATGCAACAATCATTTATTGTACAGCTTATAATTACATCATATTCAGCTCTATTTATCATCAAAGGCAGAATTTCAAAGAGTGTGTCTGTGTGGGGGGATGGGGGGCACTCTCTGAATACCATTACTCTCCTCAATTCCTGAACTATCTGGCCTTAGATCATCTGATGGGGCTGCACAATAATTCACTAACCCAATAACTAGCAAATCTACCACACTTAGAAAAACAATGACTACAAACCTGCCTGCGATTGGCTTGAATCATGAATTCTTATCATAACGCACCACAGTGATTGTTTGGCTGCATGTATTTATTTGTATTCCTCATTCAGGCTGAATGGATGTCACCTCACAGAGAGATGCTGTGAAGCGTTGGCATCAGCTCTCAGCTCAGACTCCTGCCACCTGAGAGAGCTGGACCTCAGTAATAATGATCTATGTGACGGGGGGGAGAAGCTGCTCTCTGCTGGACTGGGGAGTCCACACTGTCAACTACAGACACTGAGGTGAGGTCTGAGACTATTCTTGTTGTCAGACACATCATTCCTAAGTGTCTGTTACATTATCAATGATACTCTTGTTTCTCTGCAAGGCTCAATGATTGAGACAGACAATGTCCATTATCTTCCAATCAATTCCTATATCATGGTTGTGTGTGTGTGTGTGTGTGTGTGTGTGTGTGTGTGTGTGTGTGTGTGTGTCTGTGTCTGTGTCTGTGTCTGTGTCTGTGTCTGTGTCTGTGTGTGTGTGTGTGTGTGTGTGTGTGTGTGTGGTGTGGTGGGGTGGGCACTCTCTCAATAATCTTTCTTTCCTCAATTCCTCATCAATCTGGCCTGAGATCAGCTGATGGGGCTACACAACCCAATAGCAATCAAATATACCAGACTGAGAAATACATTGACTACAAACATGCCTGTGATTGGCTTAAATAATGAATTCTTATCATAATGCACCTCAGTGATCGTTTGGCAACATGTATTTATTTGTATTCCTCATTCAGGCTGAATGGATGTGACCTCACAGAGAGATCCTGTGAAGCGTTGGCCTCAGCTCTCAGCTCAGACTCCTGCCACCTGAGAGAGCTGGACTTCAGTAATAATGATCTAGGTGACGGGGGGGTGAAGCTGCTCTCTGCTGTACTGGGGAGTCCACACTGTCAACTACAGACACTGAGGTGAGGTCTGAGACTATTCTTGTTGCCAGACACATCATTCCTAAGTGTCTGTTACATTATCATTCTATGGAATCAATGATACTTGCACAGAAAGGCTCAATAATTGAGACAGACAAAGGATATTATCTTCCAATCAATTACTATATAATGTGTGTGTGTGTGTGTGTGTGTGTGTGTGTGTGTGTGTGTGTGTGTGTGTGTGTGTGTGTGTGTGTATGTGTGTGGTGGGAGGGGGGCTGCTCTGTCTTCAATATCTGAATATGTTTGTCCTCCTCAAATCCTGATCCACCTGGCCTTAGATCAGCTTATGAGACTGCATAATACTGCACTAACCCAATAGCTATCAAATACATGATACCAGACGTAGAAATCTAGTGACTACAAATGTATCCATGGTTAATTGCTCCCCTGTTGAGAGGAACTATAACTCTCACTCATAAATTCTTGTGCCACAGTGATCGTTTGGCTTCATGTATTTATTTGTTGTCAGACACATCAGTCCTAAGTGTATTACATTGTCAATGATACTTGCACTGCAAATATCAATGATGGAGACAGAACATTTACATGATCTTCCAATCATTTCCTAAACTGTTCACTGTGACAACACTAGTCCTACCACTTTATTTGTATTCCACGTTTTTCATTTGTCAGCTCCCAGACCATCATCCCGTGCGTGCATTTATTTTACCATGATGAGCGGTCTTCATAATTTAAAAAAAATCGATGAAGGATACTGTCTTACCTTTCTTAGATAATATGTTTTTGAGAAACCATTTCAGAGGGACAGCAACACATTCACAGTTCAATAACAAGAGGCCGACCTTTAGGTCAGGATGGCCTTGCAGCTGACTCAGCACATCCCCACCAACAGATATAACCCAGGGGACAGATATAACCGCTGTCAACCTGACTGGCTGTCTTGATTCGTACCATTACTACATAAAATCATAAACGAGTACAATACTGATCATAAAGGAATCAATGAACAGTGCATGACTGAACAAAATATAATCATCATGACATGGTCATACTGATTTAAAATAGATGGTTGTTTGGCTATATTGATTATAAGAATATCATAAATGACAGATGAGAAATCTGTCTCCCCTCACACTATCAAGGAGGGATCATGGGAATAAGGGAATAAGACACACAATGCAACAATCATTTATTGTACAGCTTATAATTACATAATATTCAGCTCTATTTATCATTAAAGGCAGAATTTCAAAGAGTGTATCTGTGTGTGTGTGCGGGGGGGGGGGAAGGGGCACTCTCTGAATACCATTACTCTCCTCAATTCCTGACCCACCTGGCCTTAGATCATCTGATGGGGCTACACAATACTGCACTAACCCAATAGCTAGCAAATATACCACACTATATAATATGTATTTGTGTGTGTGTGTGTGAGTGTGTGTGTGTGTGTGTGTGTGGTGGCAGGGGGGGGCTGCTCTGTCTGCAAAGTCTGAATAACTTTACTCTCCTCAAATCCTGACCCACCTGGCCTTAGATCAGCTCATGGGACTTGCTTGCTCCCCTGTTCAGAGCAACTATAACTCTCACTCATGAATTCTTGCGCCACAGTGATCGTTTGGCTACATGTATTTATTTGTATTTCTCATTCATATGTGGCCTTTCAACTGCCAAATTAAGAGGATTTAAAGCTGCACATGTACATTAGAGAGGAATAATCAGATTCTTGATATCAGATGGAGTGACACTATTTCCCCAGGTTGTCAGGCTGTGGAGTCCCAGAGGAAGGCTGTGTTTCTCTGGCTTCAGCTCTGAGGTCTAAGCCCTCCCACCTGAGAGAGCTGGACCTCAGCTACAATCACCCAGGAGACTCAGGACTGGCGCTGCTCTCTGCTGTACAGAAAGATCCACTCTGTAACCTACAGACACTCAGGTAAAGGCTGAATATGTGGCTGGACGTATCATTGAGACGAATCTATTTTCTACATGATTGTGAGTGTGTCATTCAACCTCTGTGGGTTCTTCTGTGGTTGATATAGTGTGGACCATGGTGGAGAGTGCAGGCTCAAACCTGGGCTGATCAAATGTAAGTCACCACCGCTGTAGAGAATAGGACTGTGATATTACTCAAGAACTAGGGTACAGCAGAGTTCAAACAGAGCACCAGTATTGTATTCATATGTAATTGTAAAATATTAGTAAATGTGAATTAGTTGTATCCCTTGTAAAACATTTTAAATGAATAAGGAATATTTTGTGAAAAAAATAATGTTGCCATAACAAGATCACATTGTGAATATTGTAATTTATTCAATTATATTGATTTGATGATTATTTCTGCCCTCTCAATCAGATGCCTGTGAGCTCACACTGGACCCAAACACAGCACACAGACGCCTCTCTCTGTCTGAGGAGAACAGAAAGGTGACACGGGGGAGGGAGAAGCAGCCGTATCCTGATCACCCAGAGAGATTTGACTACTGGGACCAGGTGCTGTGTAGAGAGGGTCTGACTGGGCGCCGTTACTGGGAGGTAGAGTGGAGTGGGAGAGAGGCTGGTATAGGAGTGACATATAAAGGAATCAGCAGGAGAGGAGAGGGTGATGACTGTGTGTTGGGATTCAATGACAAGTCCTGGAGGCTGTGGTGCTCTGGTGACAGTTACTCCGCCTGGCACGATAAGAAGATGACTGACATACCTGTCTCCTCCTCTGGCTCCCACAGAGTAGGAGTGTATCTGGACTGGCCGGCCGGCACTCTGTCCTTCTACAGCGTCTCCTCTGACACACGGACCCTCCTGCACACATTCCACTCCACATTCACTGAGCCCCTCTACCCAGGGTTTAGGGTTTGGGGCGAGGGCTGTTCAGTGACCCTGTGTAAACTAGTCTCAGGGAGATCACACTGAACACCAAAGGCTCAAAGATGACGGATCAGAACATGATGCAGTTGGATAGTGGTGTGTTTTCAATGAGATGTTGGATGTACAGATGTTCCCTCTCCCAGTGTGTAGGGTGTAGTGTGTAGTGTGTCGTGTGTAGTTATATTATTTTTTACTGTATATATATGTATATATATATATATATATATATATATATATATGTATATATACATTATTAAATTAAATAAAATGCATCTGATAGTGAAATAGACTGTAATTGAGCGACAAAAAAACAGAAGCTTACATGTTTTTTTTATTTTTTTTATGGAAATGCAACTGACAGTGAAACAATCCAGATGAATGATTAGATGATCAAATCAGACTGATGATGAACTCTGAGAATAACACAGGAGAGAGTGTCTGTATATAAGAGTTGGTTAGATTGGGTGTTTGAGTTGTGATGCTGGATTACGTTGCTGTGTGTAAGATAGCAGGGAGTGGATGTGAAGACAGCTCTCCTTCTCTGTCAGTACAATATGGACAGTGTCTTCAGAACATCCTAATCTACACAGTGTGTAATTGATTCCTATGCAAATTAGAGACCCCATAAAAACAAAGATATTCATTCCGAAATGACATGAACTATTATCCTTGCATTAAGATGGACTCAATTCAATTTATTGAGTGATTTGTTGATCACATTTTTGCATTTTAACCAATTTTAAGACTGTCAAAGCAAAAAGTCTGAATACTTCTATTCATGTATTTCTGTATTTCAATTTTAATAAATGTACTGAAATTTCAAAAAACGTGTTTTCGCATTCTGGTGTATTGTGTGTGCATTAATGGCAAGTTATTTTAATTGAATCCATTTTAAATTTAGTCTATAACACAAGAAAATGTGTAAAAAGTGAAGGGGTCTGAATACCTTCAGAAGGCGCTGTACATGTTCTGAACTTCACTTTCCATGTATTCCTTCATTTTTACATAGTAATCATCTAGTACAGTAATATCTATGCATCATGTGACATTGTGAGGGGCAGCCAAGGTGCAGGCTGCTTTTCCCCTCTCTGTCTGTGGGCTGTGGGAGGCATGGCTCTCATGAGAAGACTTCACCTGTCCCCTGCAGTACCGCTCCCTGCCATGGCAGGCATGGCTCTCATGAGAAGACTTCACCTGTCCGCTGCAGTACCGCTCCCTGCCATGGGAGGCATGGCTCTCATGAGAAGACTTCACCTGTCCCCTGCAGTACCTCTGACCCCCAGACCCCAGACCTCCAGACCCCCAGACCCCCAGAACCCTATCCCCCAGACCTCTAGCCCTCAGATGGGGGCACCACCTGGTGGTCATTTACTAGTATTACAACAACAGAGAGATTAGAATCCAGCCAGTTAGCAATAAGCACTGGATCCTAAAAACCCAGAATTTGAACCTGAAATATTCTTTATAACATCACAGATCTTTTATAATGGAACAGTGTAATAGAACATCAGTGTAATAGAACATCAGTGTAATAGAACAGTGTAATAGAACATCAGTGTAATAGAACATTAGTGTAATAGAACATCAGTGTAATAGAACAGTGTAATAGAACATCAGTGTAATAGAACAGTGTAATAGAACATCAGTGTAATAGAACATCAGTGTAATAGAACAGTGTAATAGAACATTAGTGTAATAGAACATCAGTGTAATAGAACAGTGTAATAGAACATCAGTGTAATATAACATTAGTGTAATAGAACAGTGTAATAGAACATTAGTGTAATAGAACAGTGTAATAGAACATCAGTGTAATAGAACATTAGTGTAATAGAACAGTGTAATAGAACAGTGTAATAGAACATCAGTGTAATAGAACATTAGTGTAATAGAACAGTGTAATAGAACAGTGTAATAGAACATCAGTGTAATAGAACATCAGTGTAATAGAACATTAGTGTAATAGAACATCAGTGTAATAGAACATTAGTGTAATAGAACATCAGTGTAATAGAACATTAGTGTAATAGAACATCAGTGTAATATAACATTAGTGTAATAGAACATTAGTATAATAGAACATTAGTATAATAAAACGTTAGTGTAATAGAACATTTATGTAATAAAACATTAGTATAATAGAACATTAGTGTAATAGAACATTAGTGTAATAGAACAGTGTAATAGAACATTTATGTAATAGAATATTAGTGTAATAGAACATTAGTATAATAGAACATTAGTGTAATAGAACATTTATGTAATAGAATATTAGTATAATAGAATATTAGTATAATAGAACATTAGTGTAATAGAACATTAGTATAATATAATCTTAGTATAATAGAAAATTAGTATAATAGAACATCAGTGGAAACCAAAGGGGACGTTTTCTTTCCAGTGTTAACACTTCACTTAGCAACGTCATGACAACCCAAATGTGCAGACAGGCCTAGGAGACGAGTTAACCTTGACCCTAACCCTGACTCTAACCCTGACCCTGACTCTGACCCTAACCCTAACTCTGACCCTGACCCTGACTCTGACCCTGACCCTAACTCTGACCCTGAACCTGACCCTAACCCTAACTCTAACCCTGACCCTGACCCTAACCCTAAACCCTGACCCTAACCCTAGGGGATGAGTTAACTTTAACCCTAAACCCTGACCCTAACCCTAACCCTAGGGGATGAGTTAACTTTAACCCTAACCCTTAACCCTGACCCTAACCCTAGGGCTAGTAGAACCATGTAGTTTGGCTCTTCAAACCCACCTCCTCGTTGCTAGGCAACCCCCCCGCTTTTCCCTCCACCGTTCGTATTTTACGACATTTTTTAGAAAAAAATGTTTTATGAAACTCCTTCAAACCACACAATCTCCCCACCCCCTCGTTGCTAGGTAACCCACCATATCCCGTCCCTTTCCGACATTTTCTTTTCCTTTACGACATTCCCTCAAACACACCAACCTCCCTTATTTTACGACATTTACTATTATTATTATTATTATTATTATTATTATTATTATATCTTTACGACATTTACTTCTTCTTTACGAGAGAAGGGGAGACAGACACCATGGAAACCACCACCACCACCGACACCGGCGGCTCCTCTGGTACTCGTAGCGGGTCCTCTGGGACCGTCTCCCCCGGTGGTACCGTCTCCTCTACCGGCTCTGAGGCTAATGATAACGGGGCTAACTAACGAAGCTAACGAATTTACCTACCGAGTGCAGTGTTGACGGGGTGCTAAAGGCTAATGCTAACTGGCTCTAACGAACTGACCGTGTGTGTGTGTGTGTGTGGAAACGCGTCGTGTCATCATTACTCGACATTCCTTCAAACCCACCCCCTCGTTGCTAGGCAACCCCCCCCCCTTTCCCTCCACCGTTCGTATTTGTTTTGAAAAAATATTTTTACGACAGTCCTTCAAACCACACACACACTCTCCCCACCCCCTCGTTGCTAGGTAACCCACCATATCCCATCCCTTTCCGACATTTTCTTTTCCTTTACGACATTCCCTCAAACCCACCAACTGTTCCTCGTTGCTAGACAACCCCACCCCTCCCTCATTTTACGATATCTTTTTATTATTATTATTATATCTTTACGACATTTACTTCTTCTTTACGAGAGAAGGGGAGACAGACACCATGGAAACCACCACCACCACCGACACCGGCGGCTCCTCTGGTACTCGTAGCGGGTCCTCTGGGACCGTCTCCCCCGGTGGTACCGTCTCCTCTACCGGCTCCTTCGGCGGCTCTGGGACCGGCTCCTCCGGCGGCTCTGGGACCGGCTCCTCCGGCGGCTCTGGGACCGTCTCCTCCGGCGGCTCTGGGACCGGCTCCTCCGGCGGCTCTGGGACCGTCTCCTCCGGCGGCTCTGGGACCGGCTCCTCCGGCGGCTCTGGGACCGTCTCCTCCGGCGGCTCTGGGACCGTCTCCTCCGGCTCCTCCTCTGGTACCGGTACCCGGACCTCGTTTCTGACCCGGGCCACGACGCTCAACCTCCACACCGGGAACCTCGTCAACCGGAGCCGGCTGAAGAAGAAGTGTCCGTCGTCCCCGAGTGAGGAGGTAAGAAGGGCGGGGGGGGGGTCGGGAGGCTAGAGGCTAATGCTAACGGGGCTAACGAAGCTAACGAATTTACCTACCGAGTGCAGTGTTGACGGGGTGCTAAAGGCTAATGCTAACGGGGCTAACGAATTTACCTACAGAGTGCAGTGTTGACGGGGTGCTAAAGGCGAATGCTAACTGGCTCTAACGAACTGACCGTGTGTGTGTGTGTGTATTATGAATGTGATTAAATAAATACTAAATATGTCGTTTTATTGTCATTTTCTGTCTGTCTGTCTGACCTGTTGTTGCCGTTCAGCTCCAGGTTTATATCCGCGCCACGCTGTCTCTGACCTGTCTGTCTCTCTATCTGACCTGTCTCTCTCTGTCTGTCTGTCTGACCTGTATGTCTTTTGTTGCCCTCCAGCTCCAGGATTGTATCCGCGCCATGCTGTCTCTGACCTGTCTGTCCCTCTGTCTTATCTGTCTGTCTATCTGTCTGTCTGTCTGTTTCTCTCTGACCTGTCTGTCTCTCCATCTGACCTGTCTGTCTGTTGTTGCCGTAGCTCCAGGACTGTATCCGCGCCACGCTGAGTGACTGGTCCTCCGAGACGCCGTCGGCCGGGGAGAAGGTGAGACTCATCCCTCTCTTCTCTCCCTCCCTCCTTTCCTGTCTCTCTCTCTCTCCCTCCTTCCCTCCCTCCTTTCCTCCTGTCTCTCTCTTCTTTCCCTCCTTTCCTGTCTTCCTTCCTTCCCTCCTGTCTCTCCCTCCCTCCCTCCTGTCTCTCTCCCTCTCTCCCTCCTTCCCTCCCTCCTGTCTCTCTCTCTCTCTCCTTCTCTCCCTCATTCCCTTCCCTCCTTTCCTGTTTCCTGTCTTCTTTCCTTACTGTCGGCGGAGGAGAAGGTGAGACTCATCCCTCTCTTCCTTTACTTCGTCTCTCTCTGGATGCTCCACACACACACACACGCACACCCACACACACGCGCGCCCAGAGGCGTCAATGTTTAGTGAGTCAAGTGACAATGTGTGTGTGTGTGAGAGAGAGGGAGACACACACACACACACACACACACACACACACACAGACACACACACACACACACACACGCGTCAATGTTTAGTGAGTCAAGTGACAACGTGTGTGTGTGTGTGTGTGTGGGTGCTCCTGAGACAGGGAGAGAGAGAGGGAGACACATACACACTCACATACACACACACACACACACACACACACACACACACACACACACAGAGACACACACACACTCACACAGACATACACACACACACACACACACACACACTCACACAGACATACACACACACACACTCACACTGTCTGACCTGTCTGTCCCTCTGTCTGTCTGTCTGTCTGTCAGTCTCTGACCTGTCTGTCTGTCTGTCTGTTTTTCTCTGACCTGTCTGTCTCTCCATCTGACCTGTCTGTCTGTTGTTGCCGTAGCTCCAGGACTGTATCCGCGCCACGCTGAGTGACTGGTCCTCTGAGACGCCGTCGGCCGGGGAGAAGGTGAGACTCATCCCTCTCTTCTCTCCCTCCCTCCCTCCCTCCTTTCCTGTCTCTCTCTTCCTTCCCTCCTTTCTTGTCTTCCTTACTTCCTTCCCTCCTGTCTCTCCCTCCCTCCTGTCTCTCTCCCTCCCTCCTTCCCTCCCTCCTGTCTCTCTCCCTCCCTCCCTCCCTCCTTCTTTCCTTCTCTCCCTCCCTCCTGTCTCTCTCTCTCTCTCCTTCCCTCCCCCCTTCTCTCCCTCCCTCCCTCCTGTCTCTCTCTCTCCCTCCTTCTCCCCTCCTTCTCCCCTCCCTCCCTCCCTCCCTCCTGTCTCTCTCTCTCTCTCTCCTTCCCTCCCTCCTTCCCTTCCCTCCTTTCCTGTTTCCTCTCTTCTTTCCTTACTGTCGGCGAAGGAGAAGGTGAGACTCATCCCTCTCTTCCTTCCTTCCTTCCTTCCTTCCTTCCTTCCCTCCCTCCTTTCCTTCGTCTCTCTCTGGATGCTCCACACACACACACACACGCACACCCACACACACGCGCGCCCAGAGGCGTCAATGTTTAGTGAGTCAAGTGACAACGTGTGTGTGTGAGAGAGAGAGAGGGAGACACACACACACACACACACACAGATAGACAGACAGACACACTCACACAGACACACACACTCACTCACACAGACACACTGTGGGAGCCTGGTCGACAGGCGCAACAGTGGGTCAACCAATGAGAATAGAAACAGGCGGAAACAGGGGTTGCGGTGAAATCAACGTAGGGTTTTATTTCTAAGGTGCGGGGAAAAGGGAGAGGCGAAAGGCAACTCAAATCTTCACCGGGTTGGCGGTTGGCGCTACGGCGCTCCGCCGGGTTCTTCTTGTCGTCAGAGAGAGAGAGAGAGAGACAGGCCAAAGTTAGTGGGATATCGGGTCCCTTTCACTGACCTCTTCCTCCGGTCGGTTGGGGGGTTCCTCTCCGTCTTCCAGGCTTTCTCTCCCGTTTGGCTTATGAGACTGGCTTAGCGGGTGTCTGGTCTCGACTCGTTCCTCCAGCCAGTCTGTCTTCAGCTTGTCCTGGGGAGTTTAAAAGGCCTCAGGATCGCCGAGCTGACTCAGCGCACCTGTGAGCGGTGAGCTGAGTCATCTGATTGGTGGCGGAGTCTCCAGGACATAGAACTGGGATAGTACCTCCCATCCAGCACGACACCCCATGGCTGCCTTTGCCTCCCCCTTGTGGCCACCAGGTGTCTCTGTGGGGCACTGCTCACCGGCTGGGCCATCACAACACACAGACACACACACACACACACTCACACACACACTCACTCACACAGACACACACAGACACACACACACATGCCCAGAGGCGTCAATGTTTAGTGAGTCAAGTGACAACGTGTGTGTGTGTGTGTGTGTGTGTGTGTGTGTGCCCCTGAGACAGGGAGAGAGAGAGGGAGACACACACACACACTCACACATACGCACACTCACACAGACAGACACACACTCACACAGACACTCACACATACACACACATGCCCAGAGGCGTCAATGTTTAGTGAGTCAAGTGACAACGTGTGTGTGTGTGTGTGTGTGTGGGTGGGTGCTCCTGAGACAGGGAGAGAGAGAGGAAGACACACACACACTCACATACACACAGACACACACACACACACTCACACACTCACACATACATACACACACTCACACAGACACACACACAGGCAGGGAGACGGGGGGGAGGCAGGTTTGGGGGGGAGGGTTGAACAGGGAGGGAGGGAGGTTCTGCTGAGGTCAGCTAATCTCTCTCTCTTTCTCTCCCTCTCTCTAGTTCGACTAGTCTGGTCTGTCTCTAACCTGGACTGCTCCCCCCTCCCAGGCACGCCTGGCTGTCTTTCTGTAATCTGTCTGTCCTGAACCTGTCTGTCTCTCAGACCTGTCTGTCTCTCCAGGAGTCTGACGTCCTAGACTGTTCCACCCCCCAGGCGGCCGAGGCCATCACGCCTGTCTGTCTCTCTGTCTGTCTGTCTCTAACTTGTCTCTCTCTCTCTAACCTGTCTGTCTGTTTACCTGTGTCTCTCTCTCTGACCTGTCTGTCTCTCCAGGAGTCTGACGTCCTGGACTGCTCCACCCCCCATGCGGCCGAGGCCACCATCATGCTTGTCTGTCTCTCTCTCTCTGACCTGTCTGTCTCTCTCTCTCTAACCTGTCTGTCTGTTTACCTGTCTCTCTCTCACCTGTCTTTCTCTAACCTGTCTGTCTCTAAACTGTCTGTCTCTCCAGGAGTCTGACGTCCTGGACTGCTCCACCCCCCAGGCGGCCGAGGCCACCATCACACCGGAGGAGAGGGAGGAGCTGAAGGTGTCTGGTACGCTACGACAAGCTAACGCAGGCTAACGCTACGCTAATGCAGGGTAAGACAGGTTAACGCAGGCTAAGACAGGCTCACACACGCTAACACACACCACGATAACACATGCTAATAAATGCTAGTGCATGCTAACACCGGCTCACACGCACCACGATAACACACGCTAACCCAGGGCTAACAAACGATACCAGCCCATGATTACACACGACGCGACCACACGTTAACACAGGCTAACAAATGACACCAGCACATGCTAACACAGGCTAACCTAGGCTAACCCACGCTAACGTTGTCGTTGCAGTCAAGCTGTTCCTGTGCGAGTCGGACCAGTCGTCCATCAGGCAGGCTGTCGACATGGGTGAGTCCTGCCTGTTTGTCTGTCTGTCTGCCTGTTTGGCTGTCTGCTTGTCTGTCTGTTTGTTTGGCTGGCTGGCTGGCTGTCTGCCTGTCTGTCTGTCTGCCTGTTTGGCTGTCTGCTTGTCTGTCTGTTTGTTTGGCTGGCTGGCTGGCTGCCTGCCTGTCTGTCTCTCTCTTTACCTGTTTGTCTCTCCCCTCCACAGCCTGTCTCACCCTCGCCCTGTCGACCAGGAGGACAACATCCCCCCCCCCCCCCCCACACCCAGACCCTCTCGGACCTCTAACCTGTCTTTCTCTCCCTAACCTGTCTCCCTCCCCCCCAACAGCCTGTCTCACTCTCGCCCTCTCCCAACTCGACTCGGTCATCCTGGCGCCCGCCCCCCCCCCCCGGGGGCCGACCACGCCCCACAGACCCTCTCGGACCTGCAGCCGGCATGGGTTTTCTTGGAAACGCTGGTGGCGTCCGGGAAGGTGGTCGCCATCGGGACGTCGGACCTGGACAAGGGCCTCCTGGAGGAGCTGCACAACTGGGCCCAGGTGGGTGTCTGTCTGTCTTTCTCTGGCCTGTCTGTTTGTCCTGGACGGTGTGTGTGTCTGTCTGTCTGTCTCTCTCTCTCTCTCGCTCTATCCCTGACCTGTCTGTCTGTCCTGGACAAGGGCCTCCTGGAGGAGTTGTACGACTGGGACCAGGTGGGTGTCTGTCTGTCTGATCTGTCTGTCTGTCCTGGACAAGGGCCTCCTGGAGGAGCGCTACGACTGGGCCCAGGTGGGTGTCTGTCTCTGTCTCTGAACTGTCTGTCTGTCTGTCCTGTGCTGGGGGTATCTGTCTCTCCCTGACCTGTCTGTCTCTCTCTCCATGTCCAAGGTGAAACCCCACCAGTAACCAGGTCAAACTGAGTGCGTACGCCAACTGTCTGTCTCTCTTTCTCTCTCTCTCTTTCTCTCTGTCCCTGTCCTGTCTCTCTCTCTCTGTCCCAACCAAGCAGTTAACAGTGTCTGTCTGTCTGTCTCTCTCTCTCTGTCCCTGACCTGTCTGTCTGTCCCTGACCTGTCTCTCTCTCTCTCTCTCTCTCTCTCCCCCGTATCCAAGGTGAAGACCACCAGTAATCAGGTCAACCTGGCGTCCTGTTGTGTGATGCCCCCCGATCTGATGGCCTGTATGTCTCTCTGTCCCTGACCTGTCTGTCTCTCCCTGACCTGTCTCTCTCTCTTCCGTATCCAAGGTGAAGCCCACCAGTAACCAGGTCAACCTGGCGTCCTGTTCTGTGATGCCCCCCGATCTGATGGCCTGTCTGTCTCTCTGTCCCTGACCTGTCTGTCTCTCTGACCTGTCTCTCTCTCTCCCGTATCCAAGGTGAAGCCCATCAGCAACCAGGTCAACCTGGCGTCCTGTTGTGTGATGCCCCCCGATCTGACGGCATATGCCAAGCAGGCGGGGGTCCAGCTACTGACCCACAACGACCCCAAAGGTGGGTGTCTGTCTGTGATCTGTCTGTCTGTGATCAATTTGTCTGGGGGTGTCTGTCTGTCTGTCTCTCTCTGACCTGTCTGTCCCCCCTCTAACCTAACCTCCCTCTTCATCTGAGCTGTCTGTCTCTCTCTGACCTGTCTCTCTCTCTCCCTCCCTCTCTTTCCATGTCTGTCTCTCCCTCTAACCTGTCTCTCTCTCTCTCTCCCTCTCTTTCCATGTCTGTCTCTCCCTCTAACCTGTCTGTAACCTAGGTTAAAATAGCCATAAACAGATACTTGAATAAATAACAGTAAAAATATTTCTGAATAAATATTCTGACATTAGAAATAAAAGTCCATGATTTAGTCTAATAAATAGGATTAAAAATAATTCGTTTCAATATTGATTTTTACAGGAAGTTTTGTCACTTAAACTAGTCAGCCAATCAGAATGGCTGGTTGCAACTTCCTTTTTCATTGAGAATGCTAGTCAGAGACGAAGCAAGTTGAGCGAAAGCTAGTGGAACTAACCAGTGAGCAAAATAACAGCAAAACCGAGTGAAAACGTTTATTTTCTTTGATTTGAAAGTGTTTTATGTTGTATTCTGTCTGCAAAGGTAGACTGTGGTTTATTTAGACATTATATAAGAGAGTAAAACCGTGTCTTATCCGGAGCCACGCTCCCGCTGGCGAGCCTCCTACATTCTTGAGAAGAACCATCGGATCATCATCACGTTGCATCCACAAGATTCATCTACATTCTGGAGAAGAACAAGGACTCTTTCATCGGATTTGCGGTAGGACTGTGTAAAGCCTTCGTTATTTCGTTGCAAGAGGATTCGTTTGGACTTTAATTTGCGGTAAGCGTGGACTCAATGAAAACTAAGTTCGCACGTGGCATTCGCTGGACTGTTTCGCCTGGTTGCTAGCAAGGTTGAATTCGTTGACCGTTGCATACGGTCTATGATTGAATTGCATTGTTGCCTGAAAAGATTGATTAGCATTTAACTTGATACTTGATAGTTATTCACTATACGTTCATAGCCTTGATGTTAATGTTGAATGGTGAATGTTTTAATTGATGTTTGATGGTATTATTGTTATCCTACTGGTTTCATGCTAATGCCAAACTGATTTTGATTTTGTTTCTGAACTCGCTAAACATAGTAGCTCACTGGTTTATATTGCTAAAATAGGAGATTAATACTTGATACTTGATTCTAAATAGGCCTAGTGAAAATATTGATTTAATGAAGATTTAAAAGATCTTAATGATACTTAGATAGAATAATCTTATGGAAAAGTAAGATAGCCATTGAACTTAAAATAGTTAACTATTGAAATTAGAAATCAAATAGAACTTTAAAAGAAACTTTAACCGAGACTTCACTTTAGAAATATTTTCTTGAACTGAGAGACTTTGTTTTTCTTGATATTCCTTAAAGAAGAGGTTTATTATTGACCCATTTGCATTTAGATGCAATTGTTTTCAGTATTCAATGTATGTATGTGTAATGTAAACTGTCTTGTGGTACCAATTTTCTACTTCTAACTTTTTCTACAAATGTGTATAAACAAGCCGGCATTTAAAACTTACTTGATGGTCTGTGGTGTGTCTGATTATTATTTTGCTATTATTACTGTTTTAACTACTACTGCTCCCTACGAGCCTAGTCACTGGTCCTAACATAGCATACTTATCTACAACTCGAGGTAAGTGTTACATGTCTCTCTCTCTCTCTCTCTCTCCTTCCAGAGCTTATCTCGGCGGCGGGCTTCCAGGAGGCGCTGTCTCTCTCTCTCTGACCCGTCTGTCTATCTGTCTGTCTTTGACATGTCTGTCTCCCCTCTAACCTGTCTCTCTCTCTCTCCCTCCCCCCTCTCCCTCTGAGCTGTCTGTCTGTCTTTGACCTGTCTCTCTCCCCCTAACCTGTCTTTCTCTAACCTGTCTGTCTCTCTGTCGTCTTCCAGAGCTCATCACGTCGGCGGGCTTCCAGGAGGCGCTCCGTGAGAGCGCGGCGTTAGCAACGGCGTCCCACGGCGACCCCGACCGCGACCGCTGTGACGCGGCGTCGGCGTGGCGTGGCGCCTCCGCTGGGTCCTGCGCTACGCCATCATCGTCAAGAGCTGCGGCATCATCAAGGCCAAGGGCTACCCGGTCCACGCCACCCGGGTAGCGTAGCGTAGCATAGCATAGTCTGGTGTAGTCGAGGCTAGCATAGTGTAGTGTAGCCTTAGCATAGCATCGTGTAGCCTTGGTTAGCCTGGTTAGCGTAGCGCGGACGACACCTTGGTTAAGTTGAAAGACTTAGCTACGGTTAGTAGCTAAGTTACATGTATGTAATGTGATGTCATGTATGTAATGCTTATGGAGTTGATGGTGGATTAAATCTGTTCCATCAGTTTTCCAGCGACTGACAGAGAGCAGAAACACGCTGCATGGCGCCATCTGTTGGTCGACTGTCGACAGCACAACACATGAGGCCAATGGAGGAAAGCAGAACCATGTGAGAAGATTTCCTCTTCAGTGGTTGAACCTTTCACACATCTGGCACTCCGGATTGTTTCAGCAGCGTAAAAACAAAATGCATTTTTAAATGTTCCAATGTATTTCTATGGGACTGTTAGGGATAGGAATGTATTTCTATAGGACTGTTAGGGTTAGGAATGTATTTCTATGGGACTGTTAGGGTTAGGAATGTATTTCTATAGGACTGTTAGGGTTAGGAATGTATTTCTATGGGACTGTTAGGGTTAGGAATGTATTTCTATGGAACTGTTAGGGTTAGGAATGTATTTCTATGGGACTGTTAGGGTTAGGAATGTATTTCTATGGGACTGTTAGGGTTGGGAATGTATTTCTATGGGACTGTTAGGGTTAGGAATGTATTTCTATGGGACTGTTAGGGATAGGAATGTATTTCTATGGGACTGTTAGGGTTAGGAATGTATTTCTATGGAACTGTTAGGGTTAGGAATGTATTTCTATGGGACTGTTAGGGTTAGGAATGTATTTCTATGGGACTGTTCGGTGCCAACATGTTTGACAACATGGTAAGTTAGTGAGTTTCGTTTCTAGGCACACTAGATCGTATCCAGGGGTAATAGAACATTAGTGTAAAAGAACATTAGTTTAATAGAACAGTGTAATAGAACATTAGTGTAATAGAACATTAGTGTAATAGAACATTAGTTTAATAGAACAGTGTAATAGAACATTAGTGTAATAGAACATTAGTGTAATAGAACAGTGTAATAGAACATTAGTATAATAGAACATTAGTGTAATAGAACATTAGTGTAATAGAACGTTAGTATAATAGAACATTAGTGTAATAGAACATTTATGTAATAGAACATTAGTATAATAGAACGTTAGTATAATAGAACATTAGTGTAATAGAACATTAGTGTAATAGAACATCAGTGGAAACCAAAGGGGACGTTTTCTTTCCAGTGTTAACACTTCCCTTAGCAACGTCATGACAACCCAAATGTGCAGACAGGCCTAGGAGACGCTGAGAAAATCACCAGGACTCCACTGCCCTCTCTGCAGAGCATCTACCACCGCAGAGTCCACAGGAGAGCCGCCTCCATCCTCAAGGACCCCACCCACCCCCAGCACGGACTGTTCACACTTCTACCCTCAGGCCGGAGGTACAGAAGTGTTAAATGCAGGACCACCCGACTGAAGAACTCCTTCTTTCCCACTGCCATCAGGCTCCTAAACAACCCATAGGAGATTAATATAACCTTACTACCTCAAATAACTGAATTTTCCAGTTTGCATAATTGTACTGCTACATTTGCACTGTTTTATTATTATTATTGCTGCTATTTTATTTTATGCCTTAAATTTTGCTGTCTTGTACATTTGTTTAGTATATATTGTATATTCTTTAGTATTGTATATTTTACATTGGTTGGCATTCTGCGGACAGCAAAGCAAGAATTTCATTGTACAGGGAAACATGTTTTCTACTGTGCATATGATAATAAACACTTTGAATCTTGAATCTTGAATCTTAACCCTGACCCTGACTCTAACCCTAACTCTAACTCTAACCCTGACCCTGACCCTAACCCTGACCCTGACCCAAACTCTAACCCTAACTCTAACTCTAACCCTGACCCTGAACCTGACCCAAACCCTAATCATAACCCCAACCCTAACCCGAACCCTGGGACGTTCTCTGTCTCCTTGCAGTAATCTAGAGCAGGAGTCCCCAATTACCGGGCCGCGGACCAGTTTCGGCCGTGGATCATTTGGTACCGGGCCGCACAGAAAGAATAAAAACATTTTAATTTGTATTTTATTTCCATTTTATTGACTATCGCAGTCTGCAGGGTGTTTGAAAAATGACCACTTCCATCTGTGCCACTTTTCCACACTTCTCAGTCGCAGTTTTTTTTCCATGCACCGATAAATGAAGCCCACAAGCTAACCCAGCAAAAATGAGTAAAAAACAAACATTGCTGGAGAGATTCTTTGAAAAGGGGGAAAGACTCTATGATGAGACAGCAGAAGACTCCTAGACTGCCAAAAAAAAAGAAAGCTGCATTTAAAAGAAAATACCTAAGTCCTACTTAAATTACGGGTTCATCGCAACAGGTGATTGACATGCCCCAAGCCCGCTCTGTATAATATGTGGCGACCGGCTATCCAACGAGGCCATGAAGCCTTCAAAACTGCTTCGCCACGTAGAGACCAAGCACCCTGCATTAAAAGACAAGTCTTTGGTGTTTTTTTTAAAGAAAGAAACGTGAACACGAAGGACAGAAGCAATTATTGAAGGCCACCACATCATCAAATGTGTCTGCACTGAGAGCATCATTCTTAGTGGCTAACCGCATTGCCAAGGCTAAGAAGCCCTTCACTATTGGTGAAGAGTTGATCATGCCTGCCGGTAAGGACACTTCGGGTGTCACTGTCTCCCATCACCCCTAGATGGGACCGTCTCGTTGCAGGGAAACAAGCTCAGTGCTCCCACTGATTCTGTATTATGGTGAGTTGAGTCACTTTTACATTATAAATGTAATCATTAAATGAATAATTAAATTATATAATATGCACTTTATTGTGTTTTGTTATGCGCGTGATTCTTTCCCCCCTGGTCCGTGGAAAAATAGTCTTGCATGAAACTGGTCCGTGGTGCAAAAAAGGTTGAGGACCGCTGCTCTAGAGCAGGAGTGCCCAACCAGTCGATCGCGGTCTACTGGTAGACCCCGGCCTGATCCCAAGTCGATCACGAGGGGTGTAGGAAAAAATGAAAAAAAAAAAGTTTTTTTTATGTGTAACTGTAAACTGTTTTGTTTTGTTGTAGTTATGCGTCGTTGGATATGTTTTGTTTTGTGTGTGTGTGTGTGTGTGTGTTATATTTTGTATTAAATGTACACTACAGCCTATCATGAGTCCTTGCCTGCGCACCCTATCAGTCTCTTAAACACGTCCACAAAAAAAAAAAAAGTAGGTCACGTTTAACCTACTGTAGCGCGAGACATGCATGATAGTAAGTTGACAGCTGTCAACAGTAGCTAGCAGCTAGCGATCAGAGCGGTTACGCACTCCTAAACTTTAACATGTCTGAGGGGAAACGAGCCAAGACCTACCATTTTCACCCTGAATGGGAGGAAGATTATTTTTGTGTTTATTCTCATTCAAAGCCTGTTTGTTTGATCTGCAATGCAACGGTGGCGTTGGCAAAGAAAGGGAATCTGGAGCGGCATTTTAAAACGGTACCCGGGAGCTACGAGAGGGATTTCCCTGCAAAAACGCCTTTACGCGCCACAAAAGTGCGGGATTTGAAAGCACAGCTTGCAGCACGGCAGTCAATCTTCACCAAACCGAAGACCCAGGGTAAGGCCGCAACTATTGCTTCCTATCGCGTCAGTCACGTCCTTGCTAAACACAAGAAGCCATTCAAAGACAGCGATATTGTGAAGGAAGCCTTTCTCGAGGCAGCGGATAGCCTTTTTGACGACTTTAAAAATAAAACCGAGATCGTGAAGGCCATTAAAGAAGTGCAACTCTCCCGCAATACGACTACAAGGCGATGTGAGGGAATGGCTGTGGATGTGGAGGAGCAACTGAGGAAGGATATTGACGCGTGAGTGCTTTTCCCTCCAATTTGACGAGTCGACTGATATGGTGGATGTGGCACAATTGTGTGTTTTCATCAGGATGGTTTTTGAAGACATGAGCGCCAAGGAAGAGCTACTCACCATTTTGCCATTAAAAGGACACACCAGAGGTGAGGATATGTTTAATGCTTTCATGGGATTTGTTAGCGAGACAAAACTGCCGCTCTTCAAGCTGATCTCCATCCCAACTGATGGGGCGCCTGCTATGATGGGCCGCACCAGTGGGTTCATTGCAAAGAAAGTGAATCTTTCCCAGATATCCTGAATTATCATTGTATAATTCACCAGCAAGCGTTGTGTGGAAAGATTTCAAATATGAAAGAAGTGATGGATATTGCAATGAAGATTGTGTGTTCAGTTCGGGCCAGGAGTCTGCAGAGAAGGCTTTTCCGTGCTCACTTGGAGGAGAATGATGCTGAGCACACACGCCTTGCAACCAGCTCCTACACTCCTGACTACGAGAAGCTAGCCTCCTCCTCCCAGTGTCAGGTCTCCCACTAAGGTAGGAAGTGATTTCCTTTTTTCAAACTCAGAGTGTTACGTTCCCACTCCTACATGTGCGTGTATCCTTGTTGTGTTTTGTGTTTCCTTCTGTTTTTCCCTTACCCTGTCACTCTACATTCAGGTGTCCGTCAGCAATTGGCCATTCGTCCCCATCAGTCATCACTGTTCCTGACCAATCAGAGGGCTGTCCGTGTCCTTTAAAAGCTCCGCTGGACTTCCCCTCGGGAGTCAACCCATTTTCACCGTAGTCTTGTGTTTGCTGTCGACTCACTGTTGCCTGGTTGATCGAAACCTCCAACGTACTTGTTTACATCTAGTTTTCTTTTGTTATATTTACGTCATTGTTTACTTATTGTTTTTCTCATAATTTGTCTGTCTGTTAATTGTACGCCATAGGGGTAAGGTGAATAGGTAAGAGACCCATGGGTTTACATTTCCAACACGTAGGCTCACCTCTGTTACAATTCACCAGGTTAGGAGTGGGTGCCGCCCCATGTATGTTCTAGTCTAGTGTAGCATAGCACTTTAGCATAGCCCTGATAGTATAGCTTACTACTGCACTAGTTTAGGACATCACTTTTGTTTATGATTTCTTTGCTTTGGCACCGCTCAAAAAAAGTTCCCTTTTCTCCTTGGCGTGTGTCTTGTGTTGTGTTTTCCCTGAGGAAACAAATAACTGTACATAGTTGAATTGTGGTTTGTGGTTGTTTAATTCCTACAATAAGTCTGATGTACTACCTTTTTGTTGCGACTCCTCTACCGCCCCTAGACGTAGACGAGTTTTCATCTGGAGTCGTAACACAGAGATCTACCTGTTTTGTATCTGGTTTATTTTTCTGTTTGGTTCATATTAAGGTCAGTTATGGCTATTGCTCATCATGCAGATTGGCGTGTGTGTGTGTGTGTGTGTGTGTGAGAGAGAGAGCGGGTTTGTGCTACAGCACACTATGCAAACTGGCAACTGTGTGAGAGGAATTTGTCTGTGTGTGTGTTTGAGAGAGGGAGGGTTTGTGATGTGATGTCTAGTGGTTGTGTGACAACAAGAAAAAGTGTTGTGAGGTTAGTTACTGCAGGCTGGAAACGATGTGTGTGGGTTTGCGATGTTGACACTGGACTGGTAGATCTCGGGAGGTTGGCGACTTGAAAAGTAGATCTTGGGTCAAAAAAGGTTGGGCACCCCTGCTCTAGAGGAATTAATTGCCAGCAGAGGGCGCTGCTGTTAAATGTCAATAGTGGCAGAGAGTTTTTCATGATCATTATTTCCTTTTTCTTTGAACAGTTGAGATGATCCCATCTAAGGCTGTTAACAAGGACTTCACCATATATCTGACAGAGAGACGTCTCATCCATGGTTTAGGGTTAGACCAGGGGTGGGCAAACTACGGCCCGCGGGCCACATCCGGCCCGTTTGTCTTTTTAATACGGCCCGCCGAAGATTGGTACAGATTTGAGGGTTGAATATTAATTAAATTACTAAACTGCATTCATTTGACCTTGTCCTGTAATGCCTGGCATTCCACCAGGTAGCGCACTAAGGGGCAGTCATACATTGAGTTGATTTTGCGGAGCCCGGGCTACTCTCTGTTATTACTCTGCTACTGTTCTGAACCCATCTGCAACAATGAGTGGGCCAAAGAAAAGAAAAGTCGACAGTGAGTGCAGAGTGTTTAATAAGGAATGGGAAACTAAATACTTTTTCATTTAAGTCCGGTCAAAGGCTGTATGTCTTATTTGCCAAGAAACCGTTGCGGTTTTAAAGGAATACAACATCAGCCGTCACTTTTCCACCAAACATGCTAATTACGCTAACAACCAGTCAACGCAAGAACGGACAGCTACCGCTTTGAGGTTGGCAGCTAGTTTGCAGGCTCAGCAAAACACCTTTATCCGACAAACTGCCATTCAAGAATCAAGCACGAAGGCAAGTTATTTGCTGGCATTCAAATTAGCAAAGACCAGCAAGCCTTTCTCAGAAGGGGAGTTTCTCAAAGAGTGCATGGTAGAGACAGCAGGTATCTTGTGTCCTGAGAGCAAGAACAAATTTGAAAAAATGAGCTTATCACGCAGGACAGTGACTCGCCGTGTTGAGCTAATTGACGAAGACTTAGCTAGCAAGCTAAACAAAAAAGCGGAGTCATTTACATTATATTCCTTGGCACTGGACGAAAGTAATGACATAAAGGACACCGCTCAGCTTGTCATTTTTATCAGAGGGATTAATGACAATTTTGAGATAACGGAGGAGTTTTTGGCCATGGAATCCCTGAGGGGGAAAACGCGGAAAGAGGACTTGTATGACAGCGTGTTGGGGGTCATCAAGAGGCACAAGCTACCTTGGAGTACACTCGCCAACGTTACCACAGATGGATCGCCAAATCTGACTGGAAAAAACGTCGGGCTGCTCAAAAGAATCCAGGAGAGGGTGAAAGAGGACAACCCTGAGCAGGAGGTAATTTTCCTACACTGCATAATCCACCAGGAAGCACTGTGTAAATCCGTATTGCAGCTTGACCACGTAGTGTAGCCAGTTGTAAAACTTGTTAACTTTATTCGAGCGAGGGGACTTCAGCATCGTCAGTTTATTATGTTTCTTGAAGAAACTGACGCTGATCACCAGGACTTGCTTTACCACTCTAATGTCCGCTGGTTAAGTTTGGGGAAAGTATGAGTGAAACGGCGCCACAGGAGTTGCAGTTGGAACTGATTGATCTCCAATGTGACACCGTCTTAAAGGAGAAGTTCAACTCTCTTAAACTGGATGAGTTTTATGCTTCATTAAGCGCAGCCAAATTTCCAAACATCCAAAAGATGGCACAGAGGATGTTGTTTGGCTCTACGTATGTGCGTGAACAGACTTTTAGCGTGATGAACACCAACAAAGCACCCCACAGATCCCAGTTGAGTGATGAACACCTCAGATCTGTTCTGAGAATTGCCACAACAAAACTAACACCAGACTTCGATGCACTGGTCAAAAAGGGTGATCAACAACACTATTCCCGCTAAAAGTAAATGTAAGTATTAACCCTGTATTTTTTATGTTTATGTTTGATATGTTTATCATTTTTGATATATGTTTTATGTTTGATATGTATGCATCTGGTGCTGGCCCGGCCCGTCTGTCAAATTTTAAAAGTCAATGTGGCCCCTGAGCCAAAAAGTTTGCCCACCCCTGGGTTAGACTGTAGCTCCATCCTCTCATTCAGGACAGCCCAGGCCTCCTTCTTTCTCTCCTGCAGTCTAACCATGACCTCCATCCTGGTCTCTCCTGATCTATGTCGTGACTGATGGGGTTATGGTTGGTAGAAGACATGGATTATCAGCTTCTGATGCATGGATTGAGTAGAAGCAACAGTACAACAAATGATTTTCATTAAACCTAACCCCTAACTGTATGTTTATATATATATCTAACCTAACCCTATGTATGTGTGATTTAGTCCAGGACTAGGCTAGTTCATGTGTACTTAGCCTGTGCTAGTAGAAACATGTAGTTAGCCTGTGCTAGTAGAAACATGAATGTGTAGTTAGCCTGTGCTAGTAGAAACATTAATGTGTAGTTAGCCTGTGCTAGTAGAAACATTAATGTGTAGTTAGCCTGTGCTAGTAGAAACATGTAGTTAGTCTGTGCTAGTAGAAACATGTAGTTAGTCTGTGCTAGTAGAAACATGTAGTTAGCCTGTGCTAGTAGAAACATGAATGTGTAGTTAGCCTGTGCTAGTAGAAACATGAATGTGTAGTTAGCCTGTGCTAGTAGAAACATTAATGTGTAGTTAGCCTGTGCTAGTTAGTAACGTTCATGTGTAGTTTGCCCATATGCCTGAACTCGTAGAATAGAATAGCTTTTTTTTTCTCAGGTGGAATTACAAACGTCTATCCTTGCTGCAAAGTCCGTTCAACAAGTCATATTGTTGTAAAATAAACCTGTAGTACATTTTGATTAATGGAGATGACAGCAGGAGTTCCCTTTATAAAGCCTTTATTACAGACAACAGAGAGAAGAGAAAATGACTTGAGTTTGAGCTGGTCCACTTGGCCTGCTGGCCGGCCGGGTGCTTCAGGGAACTCAGATACACAACACCACAACACCACCCTAACCTAACCTAACCTTAACCTAACCTTAACCTAACCTAACCCTAACCTTAACACAAACAGGCTTCCACATGTTTGTTAAAGTTACACATATAGTCAGAACGGTCTTTTACTGTTCTGAATTACTGATTAACACACAGTTATCATATATATATATATATATATATATATATATATATATATCAGACTATTACTCTTAGCAGTAGGTTTTTAAGCATTATCATTAAAACATTCAATCACTTGCCTTTTTACTTAAATCTAAATCTTCATTGTCCGAAGCAAACAATGGAATAGTATTCTCTTCCTGATGATGCCTTTTTACCGGGTGACCTCATTCTTTTGACATCTCAAACTTAATTTAAAATGTTCTTAAACACCAAATATTCTTACTTAGTTCATATTCTTTCAATGCCAAACATTCCTTCATATTTTAGTATGTATTCTCAGACATTCAACGTGCAAATTCAAGTTTGGATTTAACTTGCCTGCCCCCATGATTGATAGATTAGTGCTTACATTAAACCAGCTACTATTATTATAATAATGTCTTGTCAACCCTCACACCATCATCATAAACTTCACATCATAACAGCAACCTTCATTCAATACCAGTTAGCATCCACTCAAAGTCTCCTTCTGCATTTTACTTCCTACTCTTTGAAAGTCAATCCATTTCTTCATCTTCCAATCGATACTCTCAAACTTTCACTGCAAACATGAAGGCCACTGTTGCGTTGCATGTTCATATACATATTTCCCACCCTGATTGATCGACACAAAGAACACAGACACAGAAAAGCATCCCTTCAGAAATCCCAGACACCGATATAAGATTCAGTTAAAGGTAGACTCAGCGATATGACGTCACCGCGGGACGTTGGTTGACTTCAGCGATGTTTCAGATTCATCCGAGCGACGGACGTTTCATTAATGATGGATTCCATTGGTGCACGAGCACGACAGTGGCAGATGGCCATGTGACAAACGGGCTGGCGAGGGAATTGTCTTGCCTTAGGCTTCAACGATCTCTGCCAATATTCACAGGTTACGTCATATCGCTGAGTCTACCTTTAACAACGGATAGAGAGTGTGGTCGGGTAAACACGGTCTTCTAAACACAGTATGGTAAACACAGTCTGTTAAACAGTGTATTAAAGATGAGGCAGTTTACAGACAGGTTTGTCCACTAGATGGAGCAGAGAGCGGATTGGACCACACATCTTCTACCCTATTAGGACGCGGCTCTTGGTCAGGGTCAGGCGAAGGTCAGGGACATCCTGGCTCCAGAACTGCCTCCGGGTCAGAGGTCAAGCGGCTACAGTCCTGGACAGGACACCTTCCAGAATGACAACGTGTCACTTCATTCAACACAAAGGCAACCTGAGGACCGACACACACAACCAGGATTCAGACGGGCATGTGTAACAGAGCTGCAGACTGCTGTATCATATGATGCGGTGAGCTGATGTGTTTAACAGCTATCTAACACACTCTTACCTAATTGATGGCGCTCATCGCCATGGTGATGAAGCTGTGGCTGTGCTGCTGCAGAGATCGCCGTCTCCTTCTATTCTTCACCCCGGAACATGTCTGTGGGAGAGAGACAGTCAGTGAGAGGACACTGTGTCTGTGTGTGTGTGTGTGTGTGTGAGGAGTGATGGCTCCTGGCCTACCGGGGCACAGTTCCCGTTCTTCAGCACACACAGGTGGATGTTGCAGTGCAGGAACACGTCCGAGGATTTGCCAGAGAACTGGAACATTCTGAAGGAGAAGCGGGTGGCGGAGGAGTCACCGTTGGTCAGAATGTTCACCGTGCTGTCGGCAGGGTTGGCACACCTGGGACATGGACACACAGGACACATGTGTCAGAGCAGCCAATGTGTACCCATCTATGTGTCTGACAGTGTGTGTGTGTGTGTGTGTGTGTGTGTGTGTGTGTGTCTCACCCTTCCTTGATGATGTCCCAGCGCACAGTAGCATTTGAGGAGCTTTCAGGCGTGGCCCAGCAGGCGTCAGTCACCATGACGATCTTGCTGTCCAATCCGGTGGTGTTTAGGGACAGGTAGAGCTTCTGGTCCAATCGGACGGCTGCTGAGTCGTTGAGGGGCTGGCTGAACTCGGCGTCGTAGAAGGCTGCCATGGTGAGTTTGTAGTTCCATTCTCCAGAGGACAGGTTCTTGCTCACAGAGCTGGTGAGTTTCAACAAATGAACCAACACACACAGTCAACAAACCTCAAACTCTCCAAATACCAACAGTAAAACTATCAGTCCATGGCTCGGAGTGTGGATGAGGATCTGGTTCTCATGGGCAGCGTGTCCAGTTTGACTGCAACGCTATCGCTAACTCTCCTAGTGATAACACGTAGCCTAGCCTCACCCATAACCCTCTGACCAGACGCTATCGCTAACCCTCCTAGTGATAACACTTAGCCTAGCCTCACCCATAACCCTCTGACCAGACGCTATCGCTAACTCTCCTAGTGATAACACTTAGCCTAGCCTCACCCATAACCCTCTGACCAGACGCTATCGCTAACTCTCCTAGTGATAACACTTAGCCTAGCCTCACCCATAACCCTCTGACCAGACGCTATCGCTAACTCTCCTAGTGATAACACTTAGCCTAGCCTCACCCATAACCCTCTGACCAGACGCTATCGCTAACCCTCCTAGTGATAACACTTAGCCTAGCCTCACCCATAACCCTCTGACCAGACGCTATCGCTAACTCTCCTAGTGATAACACTTAGCCTAGCCTCACCCATAACCCTCTGACCAGACGCTATCGCTAACCCTCCTAGTGATAACACGTAGCCTAGCCTCACCCATAACCCTCTGACCAGACGCTATCGCTAACTCTCCTAGTGATAACACTTAGCCTAGCCTCACCCATAACCCTCTGACCAGACGCTATCGCTAACTCTCCTAGTGATAACACTTAGCCTAGCCTCACCCATAACCCTCTGACCAGACGCTATCGCTAACTCTCCTAGTGATAACACTTAGCCTAGCCTCACCCATAACCCTCTGACCAGACGCTATCGCTAACTCTCCTAGTGATAACACTTAGCCTAGCCTCACCCATAACCCTCTGACCAGACGCTATCGCTAACCCTCCTAGTGTGTCGGACGAAGTAGTTTCCTGGTTTGTTTGTTTTTTCAACGTAACAAGCTGTATTTCCATCAACGGTAGCTTTAGTGACGTTCAACTTCCTGCCTCGTAAAGTTGTTGGTAACTGAGTTAAATGGATGTTCAGAGTCGCTTCCCCAACACTGACGATACCAACCTTGACCTTGTTTTAATGCTGTGAACTCCTCTGGCTGGAAGATATTCTCTCCCGGTAATGTGCATCACATTACACATGTATTACCACAGTGAAAGGCCTGGGTGACCTCACACACACACACACACACACACACACACACACACACACACACACACACACACATACACACACCTGTCTTTGACCTTGATGCCCAGGGCCATAGATTGGGAGGTGTCCTTGGTGTAGGCGCAAGAGAAGTCCAGGTTGGTCTCGTCCATGCGGTGGATGGCCATGGAGGAGTTGTAGTTCCTCTGGACGGAGTTCTTGTAGATGATGTGAGTGTTGTTGGACTGTGGAGAGGGGAGGGAGGGGCTTCACTCACTGAACCCCAGCCTGGTTAGAACCCCAGCCTGGCTAGAACCCCAGCCTGGTTAGAACCCCAATCTGGCTAGAACCCCAGCCTGGCTAGAACCCCAGCCTGGTTAGAACCCCAGCCTGGTTAGAATCCCAGCCTGGCTAGAACCCCAGCCTGGTTAGAACCCCGACCTGGCTAGAACCCCAGCCTGGTTAGAACCTCAGCCTTGTTAGAACCTCTGGTTAGAACCCCAGCCTGATTAGAACCTCAGCCTGGCTAGAACCCCAGCCTGGTTAGAACCCCTGGCTAGAACCCCTGGTTAGAACCCCAGCCTGGTTAGAACCCCAGCCTGGCTAGAACCCCTGGTTAGAACCCCAGCCGGGTTAGAAACCCAGCCTGGCCAGAACCCCTGGTTAGAACCCCAGCCTGGTTAGAACCCCAGCCTTGCTGGGTCATCTATAGATGTTTGATGTGTGTTTTGGTACCGTGAGCAGAGTGCCGCAGCTGTGGTTGTGGTTGTCGAAGCGGTACACCACAACGCCCTTCTCTAACACCCCGATGCAGCTTGGGTCGTTAAGGTGCAGAGTCTTGTAATCAAAGTCTGCCTCAACCAGACGACAGCGGTCCAGAGACAAGCTGGCAGAACTCCCACTGCAGCTTGTTAAAGGATCTTTAAAGAGAGGCGTGTACACACACACACACACACACACACACACACACACACACACACACATATACACACATATACACACACACACACACACATACACAGAGAGAGGTTAATCAAGAAAACACACACACACATATACACACACAGGTTAATCAAGAAAACACACACACACACACACTGTTCAAACACATTTAGTAGAGTGGTCACACAGGGTTTGGGATCATGCACATACCAAAAGGACCCCTCTCCTTGACAGAGTACAGGTAACTACGGCGACAGAGGCAGACAGTTTCACCGTTCCTCTCCCCACAGAACTCATGGTCAGCACAGTCCATGTCCAGGCAGGGGTCTCTGGATGCTGAGGGAGGGGGAGGAGGAGGAGGGGGAGGTGGAGGAGGAGGAGGTGGAGGGGAGGAGGGGGAGGAGGAGGTGGAGGGGAGGGGGAAGGAGGAGGTGGAGGGGAGGAGGGGGAGGAGGAGGAGGAGGGGAGAAGGGTTTGATAAACAGACAGAGTAACATTAGAAATCACACACCCCCTACCGCACACACACACACACCCCATACCACACATACGCACACACACACCCCATACCACACATACACACACACACCCTACCGCACACACACACACACACACATACACAGGCGACCCAAACAGAATAGATGCATAGACAGGAAACATTGAGAATGTGACTTACGACAGTTGACCAAGGTACCGTTGAGAGCACAGGTTTCACAGGTGGTTGAATTGGTGACATTCTGACCCACACTGAGGCGAGACGTCCCTGCGGGGCACAGACACAAAGATAGGTCACCTAACCAGGCCCCGCCCACACCAGAGAGCTGTCTACCAGGCCCCGCCCACACCAGAGAGCTGTCTACCAGGCCCCGCCCACACCAGAGAGCTGTCTACCAGGCCCCGCCCACACCAGAGAGCTGTCTACCAGGCCCCGCCCACACCAGAAAGCTGTCTACCAGGCCCCGCCCACACCAGAGAACTGTCTACCAGGCCCCGCCCACACCAGAGAACTGTCTACCAGGCCCCACCCACACCAGAGAGCTGTCTCCCAAGCCCCGCCCACACCAGAGAGATGTCTACCAGGCCCCGCCCACACCAGAGAACTGTCTACCAGGCCCCGCCCACACCAGAGAGCTGTCAACCAGGCCCCGCCCACACCAGAGAGCTGTCTCCCAAGCCCCGCCCACACCAGAGAGATGTCTACCAGGCCCCGCCCACACCAGAGAACTGTCTACCAGGCCCCGCCCACACCAGAGAGCTGTCAACCAGGCCCCGCCCACACCAGAGAGCTGTCTACCAGGCCCCGCCCACATCAGAGAGCTGTCTACCAGGCCCCGCCCACATCATAGAGCTGTCTACCAGGCCCCGCCCACACCAGAGAGCTGTCTACCAGGCCCCGCCCACACCAGAAAACTGTCTACCAGGCCCCGCCCACACCAGAGAGCTGTCTACCAGGCCCCGCCCACACCAGAGAGCTGTCTACCAGGCCCCGCCCACACCAGAGAGCTGTCTACCAGGCCCCGCCCACACCAGAGAACTGTCTACCAGGATGTTAGATCTGTTGAAATTACCTGTATCACAGCCAACCAGGCCGAAATAAGTTACAGTGGAGATAGATGAAGAGATCGGGATCCTCTTTATGATGTCCCCTCCTTCAGTGGTATACCCAATATCCTATCAAGAGTAAAGACAATCAACCCATCACTATGGAGACCACATAGGACTGGACCAGGGGGGGCTGGTGGAGGTAGAAACACGTGTTTGATAAAATTCCTCATTCCTTCCATGCATTACAATGAGCCCATCCTAACATATTTTCTATTCCTTAAATTTGATCAATTCTAATTGTTATTAAATGTGTTTGTCAAAGCTGCTTGAAACATGGTGTTGCTATGACACCCTGAGAAAAGGCTCCACAGCAGTTCCTGACAGGTACCTTCCATATGATGGATGACACAGCCTCTTGGAATGTTTTAATATACAATAAACAATATACAAATAATATACTTACGCCGGTCAATGCCTTGTTGTAAACTACATATTGTAGAAAGGTGTTTCCGTCTTTGAGAACCCTGAAGAGCATCCTGGCCTGAGAAGGACCAGGAAGACAGCGTGAGCCTGGGCTCAGGTGATTCATGAGAAATACATTTCTTAATATACAGTTTCATAGTTGTGTTTAGAACAGTTTCATAGTTGTGTTTAGAACAGTTTCATAGTTGTGTGTAGAACAGTTTCATGTGTTTGATGTCTGTGTAGAAGAGGAGTAATTACACTTCTACTCCTGTGATACACCGCGCGAGTACTTTCTCGATCATTGTATTCTGTGCTGCCAGGAATGTTGTGTCGTTTAAAGTATTCCATTGGAGTAGTTATTTTCGTATATATATATATTGGATATATCGTCATACGAGGAATCTGTGGCCCCAGAATGCAGTCTCCCCATCCTGCACTGGGCCTCTCACCAAAACACAGAGTGAAATTGTCGGTACTGTACTGATGTGGGAGGAATGAGAGAACATGATGTCACTATATGATATTTAATGATGATATATATAATGATGTCATAATAACAGCTTTGATGGAGGTGACTTTGATTTTGACTCACAGTGGCATTAGTATAAGTCTTTCCAAAGAATTTGATTGGACATGAGCTGAAAGATATGGTATGGTCTTCTGCCCAGGCTGCACCTGAGACAAAGGGAGAGAGAGAGAGAGAGAGAGAGAGAGAGACACAGAGAGAGGTTGGTAACCAACCTAGTGACCAACAAGCAATTCTGGTGACGTTTGACGGGAGAATGGGAGAATGGAATGTATGTGACAATATGACAGACAGACAGACAGACAGACAGACAGACAGACAGACAGACAGACAGAGGGAACACTATGTGACTTACCTGCACAGGTGAGCAGAACCAGGAGCGGCAGAACCAGCGGAGCTGAGCCCATGTTGGTGGAGTTTGACAGTGAAGGTGGAAGCAGAGCTGCAGGGGAGAGAGTCTGTCTCAGTGACAACATGGATTGGAGAAACACTGGGCTGTTTGGCTTATTAGTCCAAAACTATTCCAAATCAAAATGAGCTGAGCCATCACAAACACAGAATAATAAACATGACTTAACATTAGAATGTGATGTACAGTGTTGGAGAAGCTACTCTGAAAATCAACTAACCCGAAATGACTATTAAATTACCATTTACTTTACAAAGGAAGAAGTAGAACTACACTAAAGCCCTTGATAGAAATACAGTTTGTCAAACTAAAGCTAATTTGAAAAAGTCGTTACCACATCAAAACTACTTCATCCAACACATGACAGTCAGTTACTGAAAGATGACTTGTACCTGTATGATATTTAACGCAGTCTCCTAACAAACAATACAATACAATACACACACACACACAAACACACACACACACACACACACACACACACACACACACACACACACACACACACACACACAGACACACACAGACACACATACACACACACCAAGTTTTACCAATAAAATTGTATTTTCTTTTGCAAAAACAGCCTGAAGGTTTTAGTTAAGTGGCAGCTTAGGGTGAACCCTAACCCTAACCTGTAAAGAATGTAGCTGGAGCGACACGTATAGAATATTCTAACTATTCTACATTCCTATTGTTGACCCACATGCAGGCACTGGGATCAATGTCAGTACTACAGTGCCCTCCATAAGTATTGGAAAGAGGAAGCATTTTGTCTTCTTTTAGCTCTGTACTCCAACAGTTTACATTTGAAATCAAACAATTACATGGATTGGAGAAACACTGGGCTGTTTGGCTTATTATTCCAAAACTATTCCAAATCAAAATGAGCTGAGCCATCGCAAACACAGAATAATAAACATGACTTAACATTAGAATGTGATGTACAGTGTTGGAGAAGCTACTCTGAAAATCAACTAACCCGAAATGACTATTAAATTACCATTTACTTTACAAAGGAAGAAGTAGAACTACACTAAAGCCCTTGATAGAAATACAGTTTGTCAAACTAAAGCTAATTTGAAAAAGTCGTTACCACATCAAAACTACTTCATCCAACACATGACAGTCAGTTACTGAAAGATGACTTGTACCTGTATGATATTTAACGCAGTCTCCTAAAAAACAATACAATACAATACACACACACACACACACACACACACACACACACACACACACAGTGTAGGCACCATACCTCCGGAGATCTTCTCAGAGAGAGTGAGGCTCAACCCATCTGTTGTTGTCTCTTATAGGTGAGGAGAGGAGGGGGGAGAAGCCGCTCGTCAGGTGTTCAATGTCCCCAAACACTCCCATGTCACGCCCCTTCTCCGGTACGACCTGACCTTTAACCCTCGTATTGTCTTCACTTTTTGGACCCTTTGGAAGTCTTCGGGTCATTATTGGGGCTTTAAAAGCAATACAAAAATACAAATTTCCATTCAAAACTCTTTAACATATATTGTCTTTATCTCAATTCCAAACAATATAGATAACATGTATGATTAATATTCGCAATTAATCTCTGCTAGATCATATTTAACAGTGGAAGTGTAATTCGTTTTTTGTGATAAAGTTATAATTTATGTAAAAAATCTGCTATAATAAGGACTTGGGTGGAATGCTTATCCCTGAAAAGTTGAAATGAAACAATGTTTTCATTGATGTTTATTATTTTTGAGGAGATATTCTCATTTGATTTTCATCTTTATCTTATTATAATCAAAGCTGTGAAAAGCAAATACAGGTGATGAACGACAATAGAAACACAAGAACCAAACTTAGATCGATTTAGTCACTGGATATGAAATACATCTCTCAAAAATGTCTCAAAAATAATTTGAGATGATTTACAATAAATAGAAACACAAAACATGAACGAAATGTACACTGCTTTATTCACTGTCAATGAAATACAGTACACTGAAAAATACATCTTTCAAACAATTCTGAAATAATATTGGATACATACAATTTGAGAGTATGTGTCCTACAGATGTACTTTTAGCAGTTTCTGCATGTGGTTTGTGTCTTTGAGTCCTTTGAGGGTTCACACACCTCGCTGTGCTTCCTCTTGTTGCCACCAGCTGCAATCTAGAATAATGAAAATACTTTATTAGTTCAGGATTTTTTTCCCACCACATCTTCTAATAGTCAATTTCAATTTGACCCACATACATACAGAGATACTCAGAAACATACACACACACACACACACACACAGATACATGCACACATAAACAACAACAACAACAGGACACTTACTTCAGGCACTGGAGGTTGTGGTTGTGTGGGTCGTGCAGGTGGGACAGCAGGAGCCTCCTCCACCCTCCTCACTATGGCTAGAGAAGCTGGGTTCCTGGGCACATGTTGTCTCCTCTGTATGTGCGGTGTCACCAGTGCTCATAAGCATCACATTTTTGCCCTTTTTGGGTATGTAGGATACCAGGGCCATGTTGGCCGTAAACACAAAGTGGGAGGAATGGACTGGCCTGTTCGTTACAGTTAGAAGCTGAGGTGGGAGCTCTGTCTTATTTTTTCTGACTGTTCCACCCATTGTCAGCTTTCTTTTGAGAAGTTCCTGTCCCGGGCTGTACGATGTGAAAAAATTATCCCAAGTGATGTTGTGGCCACTGAGGCCCTGTGACATATCCAGTACCACCCGTGTCCCCTGGTGTCTCTCAGGGTCTCCTCCCTCTGGCTTCCCAGAATGTTTTGTAACAACATTGTACAGATTCTGTGTGTGTGTGTGTGTTTGTATGTGTGTGAGTGAGTGTGTGTGTGCATGTTTCTGTGAGTCTGTGTGTCTCTGTGTATATGCGGGTCAAATTGACCCGAAGACCTTGTGAAGGACATAAATGTGTAGGGGGGGTGTAGCATGTGCACTCAATGATTTTTTTTTCTTTGACATGTTCTTCACAGTAAATAAGCCAAGGCCATGGAGTTTCAGGTTGAAAAAATGTTTCCTTGTATATTTTTTCTTCAAGTAAAAATTTAAAACGGGTCAATTTGACCCGAAGACCACACAAGGGTTAAAATGGTATTTTCTTTTGCAAAAACAGCCTGAAGGTTTTAGTTAAGTGGCAGCTTAGGGTGAACCCTAACCTGTAAAGAATGTGGCTGGAGCGACACGTATAGAATATTCTAACTATTCTACATTCCTATTGTTGACGCACATGCAGGCACTGGGATCAATGTCAGTACTACAGTGCCCTCCATAAGTATTGGAAAGAGGAAGCATTTTGTCTTCTTTTAGCTCTGTACTCCAACAGTTTACATTTGAAATCAAACAATTACTACAAGGTTAAAGTAGAGATTCTCAGCTTTAATTTGATAAAACCAAGATTCCTAGAAGATAAAAGTGAGCCTTTAACCCAAAACAAAGAAGAGGTTAGCCAGTATGGGTAATAGTGAGTGAAGCAATAGTGACTGTTACACTATGGTTCATGTTCTTCGCTACAGTCTTAAACTATGGTTCATGGTTTATCACACACACACACACACACACACACACACACACACACACACACAATGGATAGACACACACACACACACACACACACACACAATGGATAGACACACACACACACACGCACACACACACACACACACACACACACACACACACACACTACCTTGACATGCTAGGTTCATATTTAACTTTTACCTGACATGTAATTCACAGCCGTGACACAAGACACAAAATGTAGGCCTGTCCACTTGAGATATTGGGTTTAAACTGGAGGGACAATCAGAGTGAATATGATCTTTTGGTTAGAACTGGTTAGAAGTAGTCTAGACTAATGGTGACTGTGTTTGGTTAGAACTGGTTAGAAGTAGTCTAGACTAATGTTGTCTGTGTTTGGTTAGAACTGGTTAGAAGTAGTCTAGACTAATGTTGTCTGTGTTTGGTTAGAACTGGTTAGAAGTAGTCTAGACTAATGGTGACTGTGTTTGGTTAGAACTGGTTAGAAGTAGTCTAGACTAATGGTGACTGTGTTTGGTTAGAACTGGTTAGAAGTAGTCTAGACTAATGGTGACTGTGTTTGGTTAAAACTGGTTAGAAGTAGTCTAGATTAATGGTGACTGTGTTTGGTTAAAACTGGTTAGAAGTAGTCTAGACTAATGTTGACTGTGTTTGGTTAGAACTGGTTAGAAGTAGTCTAGACTAATGGTGACTGTGTTTGGTTAAAACTGGTTAGAAGTAGTCTAGACTAATGTTGTCTGTGTTTGGTTAAAACTGGTTAGAAGTAGTCTAGATTAATGGTGACTGTATTTGGTTTGGATGCAGATGCTGTAATAGCGTTGTAGGTCTTTTTAACTGTAGTACTATCTATTTGTCCCGTTCATTGACTGTGTGTGTCGTACGTTCCTCTACAGGTGTGTGTGTCTGTGTATGTCTGTGTGTGTGTGTGTGTGTGTGTGTGTGTGTGTGTGTACACTATGTGTTCACACCAGGTGTGTGTGTGTGTGCTATGCGCTGTGTACTATGTATGTGTGTGTGGATAGATGAATTGATAGAGAGACAGAGAGACAGGGGTACTTCAGTGGAGAGGGTGGAGAGTTGAGTGGTTGAGAGTGGCAGAGTTGGTACAAGTATACAGTGAAATGCAAAAGTGACAGAGTGTGTGTGTGTGTGTGTGTGTGTGTGTGTGTGTGTGTGTGTGTGTGTGTGTGTGTGTGCCCCTGAGACAGGGAGAGAGAGAGGGAGACACACACACACACACACACGTCATTTTTAGTACTTCTATTTTTATTTTATTGTATTTTAAAACTTATTGTATTGTTGCACTAATCTGTGGCACTGTCACTTTTACATTTCACTGTATACTTGTATGAACGTGACAAATAAAGAATCTTGAATCTTGAACATGTTGTCACTTGACTCACTAAACATTGACGCCTCTGGGCATGTGTGTGTGTGTGAGTGTGTGTGCGTGTCTGTGTGTGTCTGTGTGAGTGTGTGTGTGTGTGTGTGTGAGTGTCTGTGCGAGTGTGTGTGTGTGTGTGTATGTGTGTGTGTGTGTGTGTGTGTGTATGTGTCTCCCTCTCTCTCTCCCTGTCTCAGGAGCACCCACACACACACACACACACACGTTGTCACTTGACTCACTAAACATTGACGCGTGTGTGTGTGTGTGTCTGTGTGTGTGTGTGTGTGTGTGTCTCCCTCTCTCTCACACACACACACATTGTCACTTGACTCACTAAACATTGACGCCTCTGGGCGCGCGTGTGTGTGGGTGTGCGTGTGTGTGTGTGTGGAGCATCCAGAGAGAGACGAAGTAAAGGAAGAGAGGGATGAGTCTCACCTTCTCCTCCGCCGACAGTAAGGAAAGAAGACAGGAAACAGGAAAGGAGGGAAGGGAATGAGGGAGAGAAGGAGAGAGAGAGAGAGAGACAGGAGGGAGGGAAGGAGGGAGAGAGGGAGAGAGACAGGAGGGAGGGAGGGAGAGACAGGAGGGAAGGAAGGAAGGAAGACAGGAAAGGAGGGAAAGAAGAGAGAGACAGGAGGAAAGGAGGGAGGGAAGGAGGGAGAGAGAGAGAGACAGGAAAGGAGGGAGGGAGAGAAGAGAGGGATGAGTCTCACCTTCTCCCCGGCCGACGGCGTCTCGGAGGACCAGTCACTCAGCGTGGCGCGGATACAGTCCTGGAGCTACGGCAACAACAGACAGACAGGTCAGATGGAGAGACAGACAGGTCAGAGAGAAACAGACAGACAGACAGATAAGACAGAGGGACAGACAGGTCAGAGACAGCATGGCGCGGATACAATCCTGGAGCTGGAGGGCAACAAAAGACATACAGGTCAGACAGACAGACAGAGAGAGACAGGTCAGATAGAGAGACAGACAGGTCAGAGACAGCGTGGCGCGGATATAATCCTGGAGCTGAACGGCAACAACAGGTCAGACAGACAGACAGAAAATGACAATAAAACGACATATTTAGTATTTATTTAATCACATTCATAATACACACACACACACACGGTCAGTTCGTTAGAGCCAGTTAGCATTCGCCTTTAGCACCCCGTCAACACTGCACTCTGTAGGTAAATTCGTTAGCCCCGTTAGCATTAGCCTTTAGCACCCCGTCAACACTGCACTCGGTAGGTAAATTCGTTAGCTTCGTTAGCCCCGTTAGCATTAGCCTCTAGCCTCCCGACCCCCCCCCCGCCCTTCTTACCTCCTCACTCGGGGACGACGGACACTTCTTCTTCAGCCGGCTCCGGTTGACGAGGTTCCCGGTGTGGAGGTTGAGCGTCGTGGCCCGGGTCAGAAACGAGGTCCGGGTACCGGTACCAGAGGAGGAGCCGGAGGAGACGGTCCCAGAGCCGCCGGAGGAGACGGTCCCAGAGCCGCCGGAGGAGCCGGTCCCAGAGCCGCCGGAGGAGCCGGTCCCAGAGCCGCCGGAGGAGACGGTCCCAGAGCCGCCGAAGGAGCCGGTAGAGGAGACGGTACCACCGGGGGAGATGGTCCCAGAGGACCCGCTACGAGTACCAGAGGAGCCGCCGGTGTCGGTGGTTTCCATGGTGTCTGTCTCCCGTTCTCTCGTAAAGAAGAAGTAAATGTCGTAAAGATATAATAATAATAATAAAAATATATCGTAAAATGAGGGAGGGGTGGGGTTGTCTAGCAACGAGGAACAGTTGGTGGGTTTGAGGGAATGTCGTAAAGGAAAAGAAAATGTCGGAAAGGGACGGGATATGGTGGGTTACCTAGCAACGAGGGGGTGGGGAGAGTGTGTGTGTGGTTTGAAGGACTGTCGTAAAAATATTTTTTCAAAACAAATACGAACGGTGGAGGGAAAGGGGATGGGTTGCCTAGCAACGAGGGGGTGGGTTTGAAGGAATGTCGAGTAATGATGACACGACGCGTTTCCACACACACACACACACACACACGGTCAGTTCGTTAGAGCCAGTTAGCATTAGCCTTTAGCACCCCGTCAACACTGCACTCGGTAGGTAAATTCGTTAGCTTCGTTAGTTAGCCCCGTTATCATTAGCCTCAGAGCCGGTAGAGGAGACGGTACCACCGGGGGAGACGGTCCCAGAGGACCCGCTACGAGTACCAGAGGAGCCGCCGGTGTCGGTGGTGGTGGTGGTTTCCATGGTGTCTGTCTCCCCTTCTCTCGTAAAGAAGAAGTAAATGTCGTAAAGATATAATAATAATAATAAAAAGATATCGTAAAATGAGGGAGGGGTGGGGTTGTCTAGCAACGAGGAACAGTTGGTGGGTTTGAGGGAATGTCGTAAAGGAAAAGAAAATGTCGGAAAGGGACGGGATATGGTGGGTTACCTAGCAACGAGGGGGTGGGGAGAGTGTGTGTGTGGTTTGAAGGACTGTCGTAAAAATATTTTTTCAAAACAAATACGAACGGTGGAGGGAAAGGGGGGGGGGTTGCCTAGCAACGAGGGGGTGGGTTTGAAGGAATGTCGAGTAATGATGACACGACGCGTTTCCACACACACACACACACACGGTCAGTTCGTTAGAGCCAGTTAGCATTAGCCTTTAGCACCCCGTCAACACTGCACTCGGTAGGTAAATTCGTTAGCTTCGTTAGTTAGCCCCGTTATCATTAGCCTCAGAGCCGGTAGAGGAGACGGTACCACCGGGGGAGACGGTCCCAGAGGACCCGCTACGAGTACCAGAGGAGCCGCCGGTGTCGGTGGTGGTGGTGGTTTCCATGGTGTCTGTCTCCCCTTCTCTCGTAAAGAAGAAGTAAATGTCGTAAAGATATAATAATAATAATAATAATAATAATAATAATAATAATAATAGTAAATGTCGTAAAATAAGGGAGGTTGGTGTGTTTGAGGGAATGTCGTAAAGGAAAAGAAAATGTCGGAAAGGGACGGGATATGGTGGGTTACCTAGCAACGAGGGGGTGGGGAGAGTGTGTGGTTTGAAGGAGTTTCATAAAACATTTTTTTCTAACAAATGTCGTAAAATACGAACGGTGGAGGGAAAAGGGGGGGGGTTGCCTAGCAACGAGGAGGTGGGTTTGAAGAGCCAAACTACATGGTTCTACTAGCCCTAGGGTTAGGGTCAGGGTTTAGGGTTAGGGTTAAAGTTAACTCATCCCCTAGGGTTAGGGTCAGGGTTAAGGGTTAAAGTTAACTCATCCCCTAGGGTTAGGGTTAGGGTCAGGGTTTAGGGTTAGGGTCAGGGTTAGAGTTAGGGTTAGGGTCAGGGTCAGAGTCAGGTTCAGGGTCAGAGTTAGGGTTAGGGTCAGAGTCAGGGTCAGGGTTAGAGTCAGGGTTAGGGTCAAGGTTAACTCGTCTCCTAGGCCTGTCTGCACATTTGGGTTGTCATGACGTTGCTAAGTGAAGTGTTAACACTGGAAAGAAAACGTCCCCTTTGGTTTCCACTGATGTTCTATTATACTAATGTTCTATTATACTAAGATTATATTACACTGATGTTCTATTACACTAATGTTCTATTACATAAATGTTCTATTACACTAATGTTCTATTATACTAATGTTCTATTACACTGTTCTATTACATAAATGTTCTATTACACTAATGTTCTATTACATAAATGTTCTATTACACTAACGTTTTATTATGTTTTTTTATGTGAAGACTGCCCAACGCATCACCGGTTCCTCACTCCCCTCCATCGAGGCTGTCCAGGGCAAACGATGCTTGCGTAAGGCACGCAGCATCGTCAAGGACATTTCTCACCCCAACCACAGACTTTTCACCCCACTCCCCTCCGGGAGGCGCTACAGGTCTCTCCGCACCCGAACCAGTAGGTTCAGAGGCAGCTTCTTCCCTGCGGCTGTCACCCTGCTGAACTTGAACACTACACCTACCTGACAACCTACTACCCCCGCAACCCCCACCCCCCCCCCCCCCCCACCCGGACTATTGCACTATTGCACTATACTCCCCTCCCCTGCTCTTACTCAATACCACTGCTCTTCTGTACATACCTGTTCATACTGTTCATACTGTTCATAATGCACATAATGCACATATCCTATATTTTCTTTAATACTACTGCACATACTGTACATACTTGTTTATACTGTTTATACGGCATTCCATATTTATATTTATTCTGCTATCTACCTCATGTTACTGTTAATACATATATACTGCTAGACTGCATTACCCATACAGCTCATATGCTGCTACACTGCTCATACTGTAACTATTTATTCTGCTATAATGCTACTGCTACTCACATACTGCTATACTGCACTGCTATATTATACTGCTTATATTATACTATATCATACTGCACTACTACTGATCATATATTGCACTACCTGTAAATACTGTTCATTGCACTTTCTGCTATTTTGCACTTCTGGTTAGACGCTAACTGCATTTCGTTGTCTCTGTACTTGTACTCTGCACAATGACAATAAAGTTGAATCTAATCTAATCTAATCTAATCTAATATTACACTGTTCTATTACACTAATGTTCTATTACACTAATGTTCTATTACACTAATGTTTTATTATACTAATGTTCTATTACACTAATGTTCTATTACACTGATGTTCTATTACACTAATGTTTTATTATACTAATGTTCTATTATACTAACGTTCTATTACACTAATGTTCTATTACACTAATGTTCTATTACACTAATGTTCTATTACACTAATGTTTTATTATACTAATGTTCTATTACACTAATGTTCTATTACACTGTTCTATTACACTAATGTTCAATTACACTAATGTTCTATTACACTAATGTTCTATTACACTGATGTTCTATTAAACTAATGTTCTATTATACTAATGTTCTATTACACTAATGTTCTATTACACTAATGTTCTATTACACTGATGTTCTATTACACTAATGTTCTATTACACTAATGTTCTATTACACTAATGTTCTATTACACTAATGTTCTATTACACTAATGTTCTATTATACTAACGTTCTATTACACTAATGTTCTATTATACTAATGTTCTATTACACTAATGTTCTATTAAACTAACGTTCTATTACACTAATGTTCTATTATACTAATGTTCTATTACACTAATGTTCTATTATACTAACGTTCTATTACACTAATGTTCTATTACACTAATGTTCTATTACACTAATGTTCTATTACACTGTTCTATTAAACTAATGTTCTTTTACACTAATGTTCTATTACACTAATGTTCTATTACACTAATGTTCTATTACACTGTTCTATTAAACTAATGTTCTTTTACACTAATGTTCTATTACCCCTGGATACGATCTAGTGTGCCTAGAAACGAAACTCACTAACTTACCATGTTGTCAAACATGTTGGCACCGAACAGTCCCATAGAAATACATTCCTAACCCTAACAGTTCCATAGAAATACATTCCTATCCCTAACAGTCCCATAGAAATACATTCCTAACCCTAACAGTTCCATAGAAATACATTCCTAACCCTAACAGTCCCATAGAAATACATTCCTAACCCTAACAGTTCCATAGAAATACATTCCTAACCCTAACAGTCCCATAGAAATACATTCCTATCCCTAACAGTCCCATTGAAATACATTCCTAACCCTAACAGTCCCATAGAAATACATTCCTAACCCTAACAGTCCCATAGAAATACATTCCTAACCCTAACAGTCCAATAGAAATACATTCCTATCCCTAACAGTCCCATAGAAATACATTCCTATCCCTAACAGTCCCATAGAAATACATTCCTATCCCTAACAGTCCCATAGAAATACATTCCTATCCCTAACAGTCCCATAGAAATACATTCCTATCCCTAACAGTCCCATAGAAATACATTGGAACATTTAAAAATGCATTTTGTTTTTACGCTGCTGAAACAATCCGGAGTGCCAGATGTGTGAAAGGTTCAACCACTGAAGAGGAAATCTTCTCACATGGTTCTGCTTTCCTCCATTGGCCTCATGTGTTGTGCTGTCGACAGTCGACCAACAGATGGCGCCATGCAGCGTGTTTCTGCTCTCTGTCAGTCGCTGGAAAACTGACGGAACAGATTTAATCCACCATCAACTCCATAAGCATTACATACATGACATCACATTACATACATGTGACTTAGCTACTAACCGTAGCTAAGTCTTTCAACTTAACCAAGGTGTCGTCCGCGCTACGCTAACCAGGCTAACCAAGGCTACACGATGCTATGCTAAGGCTACACTACACTATGCTAGCCTCGACTACACCAGACTATGCTATGCTACGCTACGCTACCCGGGTGGCGTGGACCGGGTAGCCCTTGGCCTTGATGATGCCGCAGCTCTTGACGATGATGGCGTAGCGCAGGACCCAGCGGAGGCGCCACGCCACGCCGACGCCGCGTCACAGCGGTCGCGGTCGGGGTCGCCGTGGGACGCCGTTGCTAACGCCGCGCTCTCACGGAGCGCCTCCTGGAAGCCCGCCGACGTGATGAGCTCTGGAAGACGACAGAGAGACAGACAGGTTAGAGAAAGACAGGTTAGGGGGAGAGAGACAGGTCAAAGACAGACAGACAGCTCAGAGGGAGAGGGGGGAGGGAGAGAGAGAGAGACAGGTTAGAGGGGAGACAGACATGTCAAAGACAGACAGATAGACAGACGGGTCAGAGAGAGAGAGACAGCGCCTCCTGGAAGCCCGCCGCCGAGATAAGCTCTGGAAGGAGAGAGAGAGAGAGAGAGAGACATGTAACACTTACCTCGAGTTGTAGATAAGTATGCTATGTTAGGACCAGTGACTAGGCTCGTAGGGAGCAGTAGTAGTTAAAACAGTAATAATAGCAAAATAATAATCAGACACACCACAGACCATCAAGTAAGTTTTAAATGCCGGCTTGTTTATACACATTTGTAGAAAAAGTTAGAAGTAGAAAATTGGTACCATAAGACAGTTTACATTACACATACATACATTGAATACTGAAAACAATTGCATCTAAATGCAAATGGGTCAATAATAAACCTCTTCTTTAAGGAATATCAAGAAAAACAAAGTCTCTCAGTTCAAGAAAATATTTCTAAAGTGAAGTCTCGGTTAAAGTTTCTTTTAAAGTTCTATTTGATTTCTAATTTCAATAGTTAACTATTTTAAGTTCAATGGCTATCTTACTTTTCCATAAGATTATTCTATCTAAGTATCATTAAGATCTTTTAAATCTTCATTAAATCAATATTTTCACTAGGCCTATTTAGAATCAAGTATCAAGTATTAATCTCCTATTTTAGCAATATAAACCAGTGAGCTACTATGTTTAGCGAGTTCAGAAACAAAATCAAAATCAGTTTGGCATTAGCATGAAACCAGTAGGATAACAATAATACCATCAAACATCAATTAAAACATTCACCATTCAACATTAACATCAAGGCTATGAACGTATAGTGAATAACTATCAAGTATCAAGTTAAATGCTAATCAATCTTTTCAGGCAACAATGCAATTCAATCATAGACCGTATGCAACGGTCAACGAATTCAACCTTGCTAGCAACCAGGCGAAACAGTCCAGCGAATGCCACGTGCGAACTTAGTTTTCATTGAGTCCACGCTTACCGCAAATTAAAGTCCAAACGAATCCTCTTGCAACGAAATAACGAAGGCTTTACACAGTCCTACCGCAAATCCGATGAAAGAGTCCTTGTTCTTCTCCAGAATGTAGATGAATCTTGTGGATGCAACGTGATGATGATCCGATGGTTCTTCTCAAAAATGTAGGAGGCTCGCCAGCGGGAGCGTGGCTCCGGATAATACACGGTTTTACTCTCTTATATAATGTCTAAATAAACCACAGTCTACCTTTGCAGACAGAATACAACATAAAACACTTTCAAATCAAAGAAAATAAACGTTTTCACTCGGTTTTGCTGTTATTTTGCTCACTGGTTAGTTCCACTAGCTTTCGCTCAACTTGCTTCGTCTCTGACTAGCATTCTCAATGAAAAAGGAAGTTGCAACCAGCCATTCTGATTGGCTGACTAGTTTAAGTGACAAAACTTCCTGTAAAAATCTATATTGAAACGAATTATTTTTAATCCTATTTATTAGACTAAATCATGGACTTTTATTTCTAATGTCAGAATATTTATTCAGAAATATTTTTACTGTTATTTATTCAAGTATCTGTTTATGGCTATTTTAACCTAGGTTACAGACAGGTTAGAGGGAGAGACAGACATGGAAAGAGAGGGAGACCTGGTTACTGGTGGGCTTCACCTTGGATACGGAAGAGAGAGAGACAGGTCAGGGAGAGACAGACAGGTCAGGGACAGAGAGACATACAGGCCATCAGATCGGGGGGCATCACACAACAGGACGCCAGGTTGACCTGATTACTGGTGGTCTTCACCTTGGATACGGGGGAGAGAGAGAGAGAGAGAGAGAGAGACAGGTCAGGGACAGACAGACAGGTCAGGGACAGAGAGAGAGAGACAGACAGACAGACACTGTTAACTGCTTGGTTGGGACAGAGAGAGAGAGACAGGACAGGGACAGAGAGAAAGAGAGAGAGAGAGAAAGAGAGACAGACAGTTGGCGTACGCACTCAGTTTGACCTGGTTACTGGTGGGGTTTCACCTTGGACATGGAGAGAGAGACAGACAGGTCAGGGAGAGACAGATACCCCCAGCACAGGACAGACAGACAGACAGTTCAGAGACAGAGACAGACACCCACCTGGGCCCAGTCGTAGCGCTCCTCCAGGAGGCCCTTGTCCAGGACAGACAGACAGATCAGACAGACAGACACCCACCTGGTCCCAGTCGTACAACTCCTCCAGGAGGCCCTTGTCCAGGACAGACAGACAGGTCAGGGATAGAGCGAGAGAGAGAGAGAGACAGACAGACAGACACACACACCGTCCAGGACAAACAGACAGGCCAGAGAAAGACAGACAGACACCCACCTGGGCCCAGTTGTGCAGCTCCTCCAGGAGGCCCTTGTCCAGGTCCGACGTCCCGATGGCGACCACCTTCCCGGACGCCACCAGCGTTTCCAAGAAAACCCATGCCGGCTGCAGGTCCGAGAGGGTCTGGGGGGCGTGGTCGGCCCCCGGGGGGGGGGGGCGGGCGCCAGGATGACCGAGTCGAGTTGGGAGAGGGCGAGAGTGAGACAGGCTGTTGGGGGGGAGGGAGACAGGTTAGGGAGAGAAAGACAGGTTAGAGGTCCGAGAGGGTCTGGGTGTGGGGGGGGGGGGGATGTTGTCCTCCTGGTCGACAGGGCGAGGGTGAGACAGGCTGTGGAGGGGAGAGACAAACAGGTAAAGAGAGAGACAGACAGGCAGACAGCCAGCCAGCCAGCCAAACAAACAGACAGACAAGCAGACAGCCAAACAGGCAGACAGACAGACAAACAGGCAGGACTCACCCATGTCGACAGCCTGCCTGATGGACGACTGGTCCGACTCGCACAGGAACAGCTTGACTGCAACGACAACGTTAGCGTGGGTTAGCCTGGGTTAGCCTGTGTTAGCATGTGCTGGTGTCATTTGTTAGCCTGTGTTAACGTGTGGTCGCGTCGTGTGTAATCATGGGCTGGTATCGTTTGTTAGCCCTGGGTTAGCGTGTGTTATCGTGGTGCGTGTGAGCCGGTGTTAGCATGCACTAGCATTTATTAGCATGTGTTATCGTGGTGTGTGTTAGCGTGCGGCAGCATGTGGTGGCGGTATCATGTGTTAGCCTGCGTGAGCCTGCCTTAGCCTGCGTTAACCTGTCTTACCCTGCATTAGCGTAGCGTTAGCCTGCGTTAGCTTGTCGTAGCGTACCAGACACCTTCAGCTCCTCCCTCTCCTCCGGTGTGATGGTGGCCTCGGCCGCCTGGGGGGTGGAGCAGTCCAGGACGTCAGACTCCTGGAGAGACAGACAGGTTAGAGACAGACAGGTTAGAGAAAGACAGGTGAGAGAGAGACAGGTAAACAGACAGACAGGTTAGAGAGAGAGAGACAGACAGGTCAGAGAGAGAGAGACAGACAAGCATGATGGTGGCCTCGGCCGCATGGGGGGTGGAGCAGTCCAGGATGTCAGACTCCTGGAGAGACAGACAGGTCAGAGAGAGAGACACAGGTAAACAGACAGACAGGTTAGAGAGAGAGAGACAAGTTAGAGACAGACAGACAGAGAGACAGACAGGCGTGATGGCCTCGGCCGCGTGGGGGGTGGAACAGTCTAGGACGTCAGACTCCTGGAGAGACAGACAGGTCTGAGAGACAGACAGGTTCAGGACAGACAGATTACAGAAAGACAGCCAGGCGTGCCTGGGAGGGGGGAGCAGTCCAGGTTAGAGACAGACCAGACGAGTCGAACTAGAGAGAGGGAGAGAAAGAGAGAGAGATTAGCTGACCTCAGCAGAACCTCCCTCCCTCCCTGTTCAACCCTCCCCCCCAAACCTGCCTCCCCCCCGTCTCCCTGCCTGTGTGTGTGTCTGTGTGAGTGTGTCTGTGTATGTCTGTGTGAGTGTGTGTATGTCTGTGTGAGTGTGTGAGTGTGTGTGTGTGTGTCTGTGTGTATGTGAGTGTGTGTGTGTCTTCCTCTCTCTCTCCCTGTCTCAGGAGCACCCACCCACACACACACACACACACACACACACACACGTTGTCACTTGACTCACTAAACATTGACGCCTCTGGGCATGTGTGTGTATGTGTGAGTGTCTGTGTGAGTGTGTGTCTGTCTGTGTGAGTGTGCGTATGTGTGAGTGTGTGTGTGTGTCTCCCTCTCTCTCTCCCTGTCTCAGGAGCACCCACCCACACACACACACACACACACACACACACACACACGTTGTCACTTGACTCACTAAACATTGACGCCTCTGGGCATGTGTGTGTGTCTGTGTGTGTCTGTGTGAGTGAGTGTGTGTGTGAGTGTGTGTGTGTGTGTGTGTCTGTGTGTTGTGATGGCCCAGCCGGTGAGCAGTGCCCCACAGAGACACCTGGTGGCCACAAGGGGGAGGCAAAGGCAGCCATGGGGTGTCGTGCTGGATGGGAGGTACTATCCCAGTTCTATGTCCTGGAGACTCCGCCACCAATCAGATGACTCAGCTCACCGCTCACAGGTGCGCTGAGTCAGCTCGGCGATCCTGAGGCCTTTTAAACTCCCCAGGACAAGCTGAAGACAGACTGGCTGGAGGAACGAGTCGAGACCAGACACCCGCTAAGCCAGTCTCATAAGCCAAACGGGAGAGAAAGCCTGGAAGACGGAGAGGAACCCCCCAACCGACCGGAGGAAGAGGTCAGTGAAAGGGACCCGATATCCGACTAACTTTGGCCTGTCTCTCTCTCTCTCTCTCTGACGACAAGAAGAACCAGGCGGAGCGCCGTAGCGCCAACCGCCAACCCGGTGAAGATTTGAGTTGCCTTTCGCCTCTCCCTTTTCCCCGCACCTTAGAAATAAAACCCTACGTTGATTTCACCGCAACCCCTGTTTCCGCCTGTTTCTATTCTCATTGGTTGACCCGCTGTTGCGCCTGTCGACCAGGCTCCCACAGTGTGTCTGTGTGAGTGAGTGTGTGTGTCTGTGTGAGTGTGTCTGTCTGTCTATCTGTGTGTGTGTGTGTGTGTGTGTCTCCCTCTCTCTCTCTCACACACACACGTTGTCACTTGACTCACTAAACATTGACGCCTCTGGGCGCGCGTGTGTGTGGGTGTGCGTGTGTGTGTGGAGCATCCAGAGAGAGACGAAGTAAAGGAGGGAGGGAAGGAAGGAAGGTAGGAAGGAAGGGAGGGAGGGAAGGAAGGAAGGAAGGAAGAGAGGGATGAGTCTCACCTTCTCCTCCGCCGACAGTAAGGAAAGAAGAGAGGAAACAGGAAAGGAGGGAAGGGAAGGAGGGAGGGAAGGAGAGAGAGAGAGAGAGACAGGAGGGAGGGAGGGAGGGAGGGGAGAAGGAGGGGAGAAGGAGGGAGAGAGAGAGATAGGAGGGAGGGAGGGAGAGAGAGAGACAGGAGGGAGGGAAGGAGGGAGAGAGGGAGAGAGACAGGAGGGAGGGAGGGAGGGAGAGACAGGAGGGAAGGAAGGAAGGAAGACAGGAAAGGAGGGAGAGAAGGAGGGAGAGAAGGAGGGAGGGAAGGAGGGAGAGACAGGAGGGAGAGAAGGAGAGAAGGGGGGAGGGAAGGAGAGAGAGAGAGAGACAGGAGGGAGGGAGAGAAGGAAAGAAGGAGGGAGGGAGGGAGGGAGAGAGACAGGAAGGAGGGAGGGAGAGAGACAGGAGGGAGGGAGAGACAGGAGGGAAGGAAGTAAGGAAGACAAGAAAGGAGGGAAGGAAGAGAGAGACAGGAAAGGAGGGAGGGAGGGAGGGAGAGAAGAGAGGGATGAGTCTCACCTTCTCCCCGGCCGACGGCGTCTCAGAGGACCAGTCACTCAGCATGGCGCGGATACAGTCCTGGAGCTACGGCAACAACAGACAGACAGGTCAGATGGAGAGACAGACAGGTCAGAGACAAACAGACAGACAGACAGACAGGTCAGAGACTGACAGACAGACAGTGTGAGTGTGTGTGTGTATGTCTGTGTGAGTGTGTGTGTGTGTGTGTGTATGTCTGTGTGAGTGTGTGTGTGTCTGTGTGTGTGTGTGTGTGTGTGTGTGTGTGTGTGTATGTGAGTGTGTATGTGTCTCCCTCTCTCTCTCCCTGTCTCAGGAGCACCCACACACACACACACACACACGTTGTCACTTGACTCACTAAACATTGACGCGCGTGTGTGTGTGTGTGTGTGTGTGTCTGTGTGTGTGTGTGTGTGTGTGTGTCTCCCTCTCTCTCACACACACACACATTGTCACTTGACTCACTAAACATTGACGCCTCTGGGCGCGCGTGTGTGTGGGTGTGCGTGTGTGTGTGTGTGGAGCATCCAGAGAGAGACGAAGGAAGGAAGGAAGGAAGGAAGGAAGAGAGGGATGAGTCTCACCTTCTCCTCCGCCGACAGTAAGGAAAGAAGACAGGAAACAGGAAAGGAGGGAAGGGAATGAGGGAGAGAAGGAGAGAGAGAGAGAGACAGGAGGGAGGGAGGGAGGGAGGGAGGGAGGGAGGGGAGAAGGAGGGAGAGAGAGAGACAGGAGGGAGGGAGGGAGAGAAGGGGGGAGGGAAGGAGAGAGAGAGAGAGACAGGAGGGAGGGAGAGAAGGAAAGAAGGAGGGAGGGAGGGAGGGAGAGAGACAGGAGGGAGGGAAGGAGGGAGGGAGAGAGACAGGAGGGAGGGAGAGACAGGAGGGAAGGAAGTAAGGAAGACAAGAAAGGAGGGAAGGAAGAGAGAGACAGGAAAGGAGGGAGGGAGGGAGGGAGAGAAGAGAGGGATGAGTCTCACCTTCTCCCCGGCCGACGGCGTCTCAGAGGACCAGTCACTCAGCGTGGCGTGGATACAGTCCTGGAGCTACGGCAACAACAGACAGACAGGTCAGATGGAGAGACAGACAGGTCAGAGACAAACAGACAGACAGACAGACAGGTCAGAGACAGACAGACAGAGGGACAGACAGGTCAGAGACAGACAGACAGACAGTGTGAGTGTGTGTGTGTGTATGTCTGTGTGAGTGTGTGTGTGTGTGTGTGTGTGTGTGTATGTCTGTGTGAGTGTGTGTGTGTCTCTGTGTGTGTGTGTGTGTGTGTGTGTGTGTATGTGAGTGTGTATGTGTCTCCCTCTCTCTCTCCCTGTCTCAGGAGCACCCACACACACACACACACACACGTTGTCACTTGACTCACTAAACATTGACGCGCGTGTGTGTGTGTGTGTGTGTGTGTGTGTGTGTGTGTGTGTGTGTGTGTGTGTGTGTGTGTGTCTCCCTCTCTCTCACACACACACACATTGTCACTTGACTCACTAAACATTGACGCCTCTGGGCGCGCGTGTGTGTGGGTGTGCGTGTGTGTGTGTGTGGAGCATCCAGAGAGAGACGAAGGAAGGAAGGAAGGAAGGAAGGAAGAGAGGGATGAGTCTCACCTTCTCCTCCGCCGACAGTAAGGAAAGAAGACAGGAAACAGGAAAGGAGGGAAGGGAATGAGGGAGAGAAGGAGAGAGAGAGAGAGACAGGAGGGAGGGAGGGAGGGAGGGAGGGGAGAAGGAGGGGAGAAGGAGGGAGAGAGAGAGACAGGAGGGAGGGAGGGAGGGAGGGAGGGAGGGGAGAAGGAGGGGAGAAGGAGGGAGAGAGACAGGAGGGAGGGAAGGAGGGAGAGAGGGAGAGAGACAGGAGGGAGGGAAGGAGGGAGAGAGGGAGAGAGACAGGAGGGAGGGAGGGAGAGACAGGAGGGAAGGAAGGAAGGAAGACAGGAAAGGAGGGAAAGAAGAGAGAGACAGGAGGAAAGGAGGGAGGGAAGGAGGGAGAGAGAGAGAGACAGGAAAGGAGGGAGGGAGAGAAGAGAGGGATGAGTCTCACCTTCTCCCCGGCCGACGGCGTCTCGGAGGACCAGTCACTCAGCGTGGCGCGGATACAGTCCTGGAGCTACGGCAACAACAGACAGACAGGTCAGATGGAGAGACAGACAGGTCAGAGAGAAACAGACAGACAGACAGATAGACAGACAGATAAGACAGAGGGACAGACAGGTCAGAGACAGCATGGCGCGGATACAATCCTGGAGCTGGAGGGCAACAAAAGACATACAGGTCAGACAGACAGACAGAGAGAGACAGGTCAGATAGAGAGACAGACAGGTCAGAGACAGCGTGGCGCGGATATAATCCTGGAGCTGAACGGCAACAACAGGTCAGACAGACAGACAGAAAATGACAATAAAACGACATATTTAGTATTTATTTAATCACATTCATAATACACACACACGGTCAGTTCGTTAGAGCCAGTTAGCATTCGCCTTTAGCACCCCGTCAACACTGCACTCTGTTGGTAAATTCGTTAGCCCCATTAGCATTAGCCTTTAGCACCCCGTCAACACTGCACTCGGTAGGTAAATTCGTTAGCCCCGTTAGCATTAGCCTTTAGCACCCCGTCAACACTGCACTCGGTAGGTAAATTCGTTAGCTTCGTTAGCCCCGTTAGCATTAGCCTCTAGCCTCCCGACCCCCCCCCCGCCCTTCTTACCTCCTCACTCGGGGACGACGGACACTTCTTCTTCAGCCGGCTCCGGTTGACGAGGTTCCCGGTGTGGAGGTTGAGCGTCGTGGCCCGGGTCAGAAACGAGGTCCGGGTACCGGTACCAGAGGAGGAGCCGGAGGAGCCGGTCCCAGAGCCGCCGGAGGAGACGGTCCCAGAGCCGCCGGAGGAGCCGGTCCCAGAGCCGCCGGAGGAGCCGGTCCCAGAGCCGCCGGAGGAGCCGGTCCCAGAGCCGCCGGAGGAGCCGGTCCCAGAGCCGCCGGAGACGGTCCCAGAGCCGCCGGAGGAGCCGGTAGAGGAGACGGTACCACCGGGGGAGACGGTCCCAGAGGACCCGCTACGAGTACCAGAGGAGCCGCCGGTGTCGGTGGTTTCCATGGTGTCTGTCTCCCCTTCTCTCGTAAAGAAGAAGTAAATGTCGTAAAGATATAATAATAATAATAATAATAATAAAAAGATATCGTAAAATGAGGGAGGGGTGGGGTTGTCTAGCAACGAGGAACAGTTGGTGGGTTTGAGGGAATGTCGTAAAGGAAAAGAAAATGTCGGAAAGGGACGGGATATGGTGGGTTACCTAGCAACGAGGGGGTGGGGAGAGTGTGTGTGTGGTTTGAAGGACTGTCGTAAAAATATTTTTTCAAAACAAATACGAACGGTGGAGGGAAAGGGGGGGGGTTGCCTAGCAACGAGGGGGTGGGTTTGAAGGAATGTCGAGTAATGATGACACGACGCGTTTCCACACACACACACACACACACGGTCAGTTCGTTAGAGCCAGTTAGCATTAGCCTTTAGCACCCCGTCAACACTGCACTCGGTAGGTAAATTGGTTAGCTTCGTTAGTTAGCCCCGTTATCATTAGCCTCAGAGCCGGTAGAGGAGACGGTACCACCGGGGAAGACGGTCCCAGAGGACCCGCTACGAGTACCAGAGGAGCCGCCGGTGTCGGTGGTGGTGGTGGTTTCCATGGTGTCTGTCTCCCCTTCTCTTGTAAAGAAGAAGTAAATGTCGTAAAGATATAATAATAATAATAATAATAATAATAATAATAATAATAATAATAATAATAATAATAATAATAATAATAATAGTAAATGTCGTAAAATAAGGGAGGTTGGTGTGTTTGAGGGAATGTCGTAAAGGAAAAGAAAATGTCGGAAAGGGACGGGATATGGTGGGTTACCTAGCAACGAGGGGGTGGGGAGATTGTGTGGTTTGAAGGAGTTTCATAAAACATTTTTTTCTAAAAAATGTCGTAAAATACGAACGGTGGAGGGAAAAGGGGGGGGGTTGCCTAGCAACGAGGAGGTGGGTTTGAAGAGCCAAACTACATGGTTCTACTAGCCCTAGGGTTAGGGTCAGGGTTAAGGGTTAGGGTTAAAGTTAACTCATCCCCTAGGGTTAGGGTTAGGGTCAGGGTTTAGGGTTAAAGTTAACTCATCCCCTAGGGTTAGGGTCAGGGTTTAGGGTTAGGGTCAGGGTCAGGGTTAGAGTTAGGGTTAGGGTCAGGTTCAGGGTCAGAGTTAGGGTCAGGGTCAGAGTCAGGTTCAGGTTCAGGGTCAGAGTTAGGGTTAGGGTCAGAGTCAGGGTCAGGGTTAGAGTCAGGGTTAGGGTCAAGGTTAACTCGTCTCCTAGGCCTGTCTGCACATTTGGGTTGTCATAACGTTGCTAAGTGAAGTGTTAACACTGGAAAGAAAACGTCCCCTTTGGTTTCCACTGATGTTCTATTATACTAATTTTCTATTATACTAAGATTATATTACACTGATGTTCTATTACACTAATGTTCTATTACATAAATGTTCTATTACACTGTTCTATTACACTGATGTTCTATTACACTAATGTTCAATTACACTGATGTTCTATTACACTGATGTTCTATTACACTAATGTTCTATTACACTGTTCTATTACACTAATGTTCTATTATACTAATGTTCTATTACACTGATGTTCTATTACACTAATGTTCTATTACACTGTTCTATTACACTGTTCTATTACACTAATGTTCTATTATACTAATGTTCTATTACACTGATGTTCTATTACACTAATGTTCTATTACACTGATGTTCTATTACACTGTTCTATTACACTGATGTTCTATTACACTAATGTTCTATTACACTAATGTTCTAATACACTGATGTTCTATTACACTGTTCTATTACACTGATGTTCTATTACACTGATGTTCTATTACACTAATGTTCTATTACACTGATGTTCTATTACACTGATGTTCTATTACACTGTTCCATTATAAAAGATCTGTTATGTTATAAAGAATATTTCAGGTTCAAATTCTGGGTTTTTAGGATCCAGTGCTTATTGCTAACTGGCTGGATTCTAATCTCTCTGTTGTTGTAATACTAGTAAATGACCACCAGGTGGTGCCCCCATCTGAGGGCTAGAGGTCTTGGGGCTAGGGGTCTGGGGGTTAGGTGTCTGGGGGTCTGGGGGTCTGGAGGTCTGGGGTTCTGGGGGTCAGAGGTACTGCAGGGGACAGGTGAAGTCTTCTCATGAGAGCCATGCCTCCCATGGCAGGGAGCGGTACTGCAGGGGACAGGTGAAGTCTTCTCATGAGAGCCATGCCTCCCATGGCAGGGAGAGGTACTGCAGGGGACAGGTGAAGTCTTCTCATGAGAGCCATGCCTCCCATGGCAGGGAGCGGTACTGCAGGGGACAGGTGAAGTCTTCTCATGAGAGCCATGCCTCCCATGGCAGGGAGCGGTACTGCAGGGGACAGGTGAAGTCTTCTAATGAGAGCCATGCCTCCCATGGCAGGGAGCGGTACTGCAGGGGACAGGTGAAGTCTTCTCATGAGAGCCATGCCTCCCATGGCCGGGAGCGGTACTGCAGGGGACAGGTGAAGTCTTCTCATGAGAGCCATGCCTCCCATGGCCGGGAGCGGTACTGCAGGGGACAGGTGAAGTCTTCTCATGAGAGCCATGCCTCCCATGGCAGGGAGCGGTACTGCAGGGGACAGGTGAAGTCTTCTCATGAGAGCCATGCCTCCCATGGCAGGGAGCGGTACTGCAGGGGACAGGTGAAGTCTTCTCATGAGAGCCATGCCTCCCACAGCCCACAGACAGAGAGGGGAAAAGCAGCCTGCACCTTGGCTGCCCCTCACAATGTCACATGATGCAGAGCTATTACTGTACTAGATGATTACTATGTAAAAATGAAGGAATGCATGGAAAGTGAAGTTCAGAACATGTACAGCGCCTTCTGAAGGTATTCAGACCCCTTCACTTTTTACACATTTTCTTGTGTTATAGACTCAATTTAAAATGGATTCAATTAAAATAATTTGCCATCAATCCACACACAATACCCCAGAATGACAAAGCGAAAACACGATTTTTGAAATTTCTTCATTTATTAAAACTGAAATACAGAAATACCTCATGTACAGAAGTATTCAGACCTTTTGCTATGACACTCTTAAAATGAGCTAAAATGCAAAAATGTCATCAACAAGTCACTCAATAAGTTGAATTAAGTCCATCTTAATGCAAGGATAATAGTTCATGTCATTTTGGAATAAATATCTTTGTTTTTATGGGGTCTCTGATTTGCATCGGAATCAATTACACACTGTGTAGATTAGGATGTTCCTAAGACACTGTCCATGTTGTACCGACAGAGAAGGAGAGCTGTCTTCACATCCACTCCCTGCTATCTTACACACAGCAACGTGATCCAGCATCACAACTCAAACACCCAATCTAACCAACTCTTATATACATACAGACACTCTCTCCTGTGTTATTCTCAGAGTTCATCATCAGTCTGATATGATCATCTAATCATTCATCTGGATTGTTTCACTGTCAGTTGCATATCCATCAAAAAAAGTAAAAAACATGTAAGCTTCTGTTTTTTGTCACTCAATTACAATCTATTTCACTATTAGATGCATTTTATTGAATTTAATAATACATATATATATATACAGTAAAAATAATATAACTACACACTACACACAATGCACAACACCCTACACCCTACACACTAAACACTACAAACTACACCCTACACAGTAAACAATAAACACTACATCCTACACACTAGACCCTACACACTACACCCTACACCCTACACACTGGGAGAGGGAACATCTGTACATCCAACATCTCAGTGAAAACACACCACTATCCAACTGCATCATGTTCTGATCCGTCATCTTTGAGCCTTTGGTGTTCAGTGTGATCTCCCTTAGACTAGTTTACACAGGGTCACTGAAGAGTCTACATACAAAAGATAAAACCCTGGGTAGAGCGGCTCAGTGAATGTGGAGTGGAATGTGTGCAGGAGGGTCCGTGTGTCAGAGGAGACCCTGTAGAAGGACAGAGTGCCGGCCGGCCAGTCCAGATACACTCCTACTCTGTGGGAGCCAGAGGAGGGGACAGGTATGACAGTCCTCTTCTTATTGTGCATGGCGGAGTAACTGTTAACAGAGCAGCTCAGACTCCAGGACTTGTCATTGTTTCCCAACAAACAGTCATAACCCCCTCCTCTCCTGCTGATTCCTTTATATGTCACTCCTATACCAGCCCCTCCCCAACTCCAATCTACCTCCCAGTAACGGCGCCCAGTCAGACCCTCTCTACACAGCACCTGGTCCCAGTCCTCAAATCTCTCTGGGTGATCAGGATACGGCTGCTCCTCTCTCCCACATGTCACCTTTCTGTTCTCCTCAGACAGAGAGAGGTTTCTCTGTGCTGTGTTTGGGTCCAGTGTGAGCTCACAGGCATCTGGGAGAAGAGCAGAGGGAGGGAGGGAGGGAGGGAGGGAGGGAGAGAGAGGAGAGAGAGAGAGAGAGGGGGACGGAGGAAGAGAAAGAGAGAGAGTGATGGAGGGAGAGAGAGAGAGGAGAGAGAAAGAGAGGAGAGAGAGAGAGGGAGAGAGAGAGAGGAGAGAGAAAGAGAGAGGGGGACGGAGGAAGAGAAAAAGAGAGAGAAAGGAGAGAGAGAGAGGGGGACGGAGGAAGAGAAAGAGAGAGAGTGATGGAGGGAGAGAGAGAGAGGAGAGAGAAAGAGAGGAGAGAGAGAGAGGGAGAGAGAGAGGAGAGAGAAAGAGAGAGGGAGAGAGAGAGAGAGAAAGAGAGGAGAGAGAGAAAAAGAGGAGAGAGAGAGAAAGAGGAGGAAGAGAGAGGGGGACAGAGGAAGAGAAAGAGAGAAAGGGATGGAGGGAGAGAGAGAGAAGAGAGAGAGGGAGAGAGAGGGAGAAAGAGAGAGAGAGGAGGAAGAGAGAGGGGGACGGAGGAAGAGAAAGAGAGAGAGGGAGGGAGGGAGAGAGAGGAGAGAGAGGAGGAAGAGAGAGTGGGATGGAGGAAGAGAAAGAGAGAGAGGGAAAGAGAGAGAGAGAGAGAAAGAGAGGGAGAGAGAGAGAGCGGGGAGAGAGGGGGACAGAGGAAGAGAAAGAGAGAGAGGGATGGAGGGAGAGAGAGAGAAAGGGAGAGAGAGACAGGAGGGAGAAAGAGGGAGAGAGAGAGAAAGAGAGAGAGGGAGGGAGGGAGAGAAAGAGAGAGAGAGAGGAGAGAGAGAGAGGGGGACGGAGGAAGAGAAAGAGAGAGAGTGATGGAGGGAGAGAGAGAGAGGAGAGGGGAGAGAGAGAGAGGGAGAGAGAGAGAGAGGAGAGAGAAAGAGAGGGAGAGAGAGAGAGAAAGAGAGGAGAGAGAGAAAAAGAGGAGAGAGAGAGAAAGAGGAGGAAGAGAGAGGGGGACAGAGGAAGAGAAAGAGAGAAAGGGATGGAGGGAGAGAGAGAGAAGAGAGAGAGGGAGAGAGAGAGGGAGAAAGAGAGAGAGAGGAGGAAGAGAGAGGGGGACGGAGGAAGAGAAAGAGAGAGAGGGAGGGAGGGAGAGAGAGGAGAGAGAGAGGAGGAAGAGAGAGTGGGACGGAGGAAGAGAAAGAGAGAGAGGGAAAGAGAGAGAGAGAGAGAGAAAGAGAGGGAGAGAGAGAGAGCGGGAGAGAGGGGGACAGAGGAAGAGAAAGAGAGAGAGGGATGGAGGGAGAGAGAGAGAGAGGGAGAGAGAGGGAGAGAGAGAGAAAGAGAGAGAGGGAGGGAGGGAGAGAGAGAGAGGAGAGAAGAGACAGAGAGAGAGAGAGAGGGAGAGACAGAGAGAAGGAACAGAGAGGGAGAGAGAGAGAGAGAGAGGGGAGAGAGGAGAGGGGGGAGAGAGAGGGGGGAGAGAGTGGGACGGAGGAAGAGAGAGAGAGAGAGGGAGAGAGAGAGGGGAGAGAGAGAGATAGAGAGAAGGAACAGAGAGGGGGACGGAGGAAGAGAAAGAGAGAGGGATGGAGGGAGAGAGAGAGAGAGAGGAGAGAGAGAGAGAGAGTGAGGAGAGAGAGAGAGAGGGGACGGAGGAAGAGAAAGAGAGAGAGGGATGGAGGGAGAGGGAGAGGGATGGAGGGAGAGAGAGAGAGGAGAGAGAGAGAGAGAGGGAGAGAGAGAGAGGGGGGAGAGAGAGGGAGGGTGGGAGAGTCAGATATGTAGGCTGTCTTTGATGAGTCTCTCCCTCTCCTAGAGATCTCTAGTTGTGTCTCAGAGTTTGTGGAGAGGATCAATGGAGGGAGGGAGGGATAGAGGGAGGAACGGAGAGAGGGAGGGAGAGATAAAGAGAGAGAGAAACAGTCAGCTACTTCAGGAGAAACACACTCACATTGGAAGAACTGGGCTCTGGTCTTGGGCTCTGGTGGCAGGAAAACATCCACTCCATTCACTACAGACGGGAGGGAGGGAGGGAGGGAGGGAGAGAGAGAGGGAGGGAGAGAGGAAGAAAGAGGAAGGGAGGAGAGGGAGGGAGGGGGAGAGAGAGAGAGAGGGGAGGTAGGGGTAGAGGGAGGGAGAAAGGGATGAGAGGGAGGGAGGGGGAGATAGGGAGAGGGAGGGAGGGAAAGAGGGAGAGAGAAAAGGAGGGAGGGAGAGGAGGGAGGGAGGGATAGAGAGAGGAGGGAGGGAGGGAGAGAGAGAGAGGGAGGGATGGAGGGAGGGAGGGAGGAAGAAAGGAAGGAGGCAGAGAGGGAGGGATAGAGGGAGGGGGGGAGAGAGAGAGAGAGGGAGAAAGAGGGAGGGAGATGATAGAGGGAGAGAGGGAGGGGGGGTAGAGGGGGGAAGGAGGGAGGGAGGGAGGGATTGAGGGAGGAAGGAGGGAGGCGAGAGGGAGAAAGAGTTAAGGAGAGGATAGAGGGTGAGAGGGATGAAGGAGGGAGGGAGAGAGGGAGATAGAGGAGGGAGGGAGCGAGAGAGGGAGAGGAGGAATCGAGGGAGGGAGAGTAGGAGAGAGAGGGAGGGAGGGAGAGAGAAGAGGGAGGGAGGGAGGGAGGGTGGAAGGGAGAGAGGGATGGAGAAAGTGGAAGGGAGAGGATAGAGGGAGAGAGGGAGGAATGGAGAGGAGAGAGGAAGGGTGGGAGAGAGGGAGGGAGGAAGGAAGAGAGGGAGAGGTGGGATAGAGGGAGGGAGGAAGAGAGGGAGAGGAGGGATAGAGGGAGGGATAGAGGGAAGGAAGGAGGGAGAGAGAGAGGGAGGGGGAGAGAGGGATTGATAGAGGGAGGGAGGGATGGAGGGTAAGAGGGAGAGAGAGGAGGGTGGGAGGGAGAGAGAAAGAGGGAGGAGGGAGGGAGGGAGAGAGGAAGGGAGAGCATAGAGGGAGGGAGATAGGTAGGGAGAGGGGGGGAAGGGAGGGAGAGAGGGAGAGAGGGAAGGAGATGATAGAGGGAGAGAGGGAGGGGGGGTAGAGGGGGGAAGGAGGGAGGGAGGGAGGGATTGAGGGAGGAAGGAGGGAGGCGAGAGGGAGAAAGAGTTAAGGAGAGGATAGAGGGTGAGAGGGATGAAGGAGGGAGGGAGAGAGGGAGATAGAGGAGGGAGGGAGCGAGAGAGGGAGAGGAGGAATCGAGGGAGGGAGAGTAGGAGAGAGAGGGAGGGAGGGAGAGAGAAGAGGGAGGGAGGGAGGGAGGGTGGAAGGGAGAGAGGGATGGAGAAAGTGGAAGGGAGAGGATAGAGGGAGAGAGGGAGGAATGGAGAGGAGAGAGGAAGGGTGGGAGAGAGGGAGGGAGGAAGGAAGAGAGGGAGAGGTGGGATAGAGGGAGGGAGGAAGAGAGGGAGAGGAGGGATAGAGGGAGGGATAGAGGGAAGGAAGGAGGGAGAGAGAGAGGGAGGGGGAGAGAGGGATTGATAGAGGGAGGGAGGGATGGAGGGTAAGAGGGAGAGAGAGGAGGGTGGGAGGGAGAGAGAAAGAGGGAGGAGGGAGGGAGGGAGAGAGGAAGGGAGAGCATAGAGGGAGGGAGATAGGTAGGGAGAGGGGGGGAAGGGAGGGAGAGAGGGAGAGAGGGAAGGAGAGAGAGAGAGGAGGGATGAAGGAAGAGAGGGAGAGGAGGGATAGAGGGAGGGAGAAAGAGGGAGTGAGAAGATAGAGGGAAAAAGAGGATAGAGGGAAGGAGAGAGGGAAGGATAGAGGGAGGGAGGGAGGGATGCAGGTCGGGAGGTATTGAGGAAGGGAGGGAGGGAGGGAGGGAGGGAAAGGAAGGATAGAGGGAGAGAGGGAGGGATAGAGGGAAAAAGGAGGTAGGAAGAGAGGGAGGGAGAGTAGTAGAGAGAGGTAGGGAGGGAGAGAGAGGCACGGAGGGAGAGCAAGAGGAGGTAGGGAGGGAGAAAAGAGAGGGGAGTGAAAGAAAGAGAGAGAGAGAGAGAGAGTGAGGGAGGGAGAGAGGGAGGGAGAGAGAGAGGGAAGGAGGGAGAAAGAGGGAGGGAGAGAGGAAGGGAGGGAGTGATAGAGGGTGGGAGGGAGGAATGGAGAGGAGGGAGGGAGGGATAGAGGGATGAAGGAGGGAGGGAGAGAGGGAGAGAGAGGAAGGAGGGAGGCAGAGAGGGAGGGAGAGGAGGGAGAGAGGAAGGGAAATAGGGAGGGAGAGAGGGGGGGAGGGAGGAGGGAGGGAGGGACGGAGGGAAAGGAGGGATAGAGGGAGGGAGGGATAGAGGGAGGGAGAGAGGGAGAGATATAGGGATTGATAGAGGGAGGAAGGAGAGAGGGAGAGAGAGGTGGGAGTGAGGGAGAAAGAGAGGGAGGGAGAGGAAGGAGGGAGGGAGAGGATAGAGGGAAGGATAGAGGGAGGGAGGGAAGGAGGGGGGGAAGGAGGGAGGGAGGGAGAGAATGAGAGAGAGGAGGGAGGGAGGCAGAGAAGGAGGTATAGAGGGAGGGAGAGAGGGAGAGAGAGGAGAGAGGGAGGCAAAGATGGAGGGAGAGGAGGGAGAGAGATAGGGAGGGAGAGAGAGGAGAGAGGGAGGCAAAGATGGAGGGAGAGGAGGGAGAGAGGGAGAGAGATAGGGGGGGAGGGAGGGAGGGAGGGAGGGAGAGGATTGAGGGAGAGAGGGAGGGATAGAGGGAGGAAGGAGGGAGGGAGAGAGGCAGAGAGGGAGGGATAGAGGGAGGAAGGAGGGAGGGAGAGAGGCAGAGAGGGAGGGACAGGAGGGAGAGAGGGAGGGAGAGAGGGGGTGAGGGAGGGAGGGAGAGGATTGAGGGAGGGAGGGAGAGAGAGGAGGGAGGGAAGAAGAGAGGGATAGAGGAAGGGATAGTGGGAAGGATAGAGGGAGGAAGAAGGGAGGGAGGGAGAGGTGGGAGGGAGGGAGAGATAGATGGATTGATAGAGGGAGGGATGGATGGTGAGAGGGAGAGAGAGGAAGGAGGGAGAGAGAAAGACGGAGGGAGAGGATAGAGGGAGGGATAGAGGTAGGGAGAGAGGGAGGGATAGAGGGAGGGAGAGAGAGAGGGATAGAGGGAGGGAAGGAGGGAGAAAGAGGAGGGAGGGAGGCAAAGAGGGAGGGAGAGAGGGAGAGGAGGGAAGGAGGGAGGGATAGATGGGAGGGAGAGAGAAAGGGAGAGAGGTGGGGGAGGGAGGGAGGGAGGGAGAGGATGGAGGGAGAGAGGTAGGTAGAGTAGCAGAGAGAGGTAGGGAGGGAGAGAGAGGCACGGAGGGAGAGCAAGAGGAGGGAGGGAGGGAGGAAAGGGAGGGAGAGAGTGAGGTAGGGAGGGAGAGAGGGAGGGAGGGAGAAAGGGAGAGAGGGTGGGAGGTAGAGAGAGAGAGGGGGGTAGGAAGGGAGAGAGAAAAAAAGACAGAGAAAGAGGGAAAGAGAGAGAGAGAGATTGGATGGGGAGAAGAGGTAGGGAGGGAGGGAGGGAGGGAGGGAGAGAGGGAGGGAGGGAGAGAGGGAGGGAGAGAGAGAGAAAGAGAGACAGAGACATGTATCAGTCAAGGGTTGTAAACATGGACAGGTCCCACATTGTTCTGATGGGGGGAAAAGAGAAGGCCTCACTTTGCAGGTTAACCCTTTGGGGACCAGGGGTATTTTCTTCATTTTTACATACATTTTTTCTTTCTCAATTTGAAGTCACTTCCATACAAAATAATACCCAAGTCTTTCATATCAATATTTTCAGTACAAACTCAGCTTTCTTGATTGTGATGGATGTTTACCCCAAGAGCACTGTCTGAATAGGTAAGTAGGCCTAAACCTGAACATTTCGAATCTGTTTTTCAGAAATGTTTCAAATCCCATGTGAAAACATACCTTTACCCATGTGGATGAATTGTTTTGGTGCTTGAAATTCATTTATGAAGTCCTGAGCTACACAGAAATGGTATACAATATGAATAAAATACTAGACAGAATATAAAAAAGGACTTCTAATGGATCCTTGTAAACACATCTTCTCTGCTTTCTGTCTCTGTCACTGTCACTGAAATGTTTGTCAACACCGACAATGCCTAAGGTAGGTTAGGGTTTAGGGTCTGTTGTTGGTTGGATGTTTTCATTGATGGTTTAGTATTTGGGTTAGGGTTAGGGGTTATGGTTAGGGGTTTGGGGTTAGGGTCTGTTGTTGGTTGGATGTTTTCATTGACGGTTTAGTATTTGGGTTGGGGTTAGGGTTAGGGGTTAGGGTCTGTTGTTGGTTGGATGTTTTCATTGATGGTTTAGTATTTGGGTTAGGGTTAGGGTTAGGGTTAGGCATTATGGTTAGGGGTTTGGGGTTTAGGGTCTGTTGTTGGTTGGATGTTTTCATTGATGGTTTAGTATTTGGGTTAGGGTTAGGGGTTTGGGGTTAGGGTCTGTTGTTGGATGGATGTTTTCATTGATGGTTTATTATTTGGGTTATGGTTAGGGGTTTGGGGTTAGGGTCTGTTGTTAGTTGGATGTTTTCATAGATGGTTTAGTATTTGGGTTAGGGGTTAGGGTCTGTTGTTGGTTGGATGTTTTCATTGACGGTTTAGTATTTGGGTTAGGGTTTGGTGTTAGGGTCTGTTGTTGGTTAGATGTTTTCATTGATGGTTTAGTAATTGGGTTAGGGTTAGGGGTTTGGGTCTGTTGTTGGTTGGATGGTTTACTATTTGGGTTAGGGGTTTGGGTCTGTTGTTGGTTGGATGTTTTCATTGATGGTTTAGTATTTGGGTTAGGGTTGGGGTTAGGGGTTAGTGTTAGGTTGTAGGTTAGGGGGTTAGGGTTTTGGGTCTGTTGTTGGTTGGATGTTTTCATTGATGGTTTAGTATTTGGGTTAGGGTTAGGGGTTATGGTTAGGGGTTTGGGGTTAGGGTCTGTTGTTGGTTGGATGTTTTCATTGACGGTTTAGTATTTGGGTTGGGGTTAGGGTTAGGGGTTAGGGTCTGTTGTTGGTTGGATGTTTTCATTGATGGTTTTGTATTTGGGTTAGGGTTAGGCGTTATGGTTAGGGGTTTGGGGTTTAGGGTCTGTTGTTGGTTGGATGTTTTCATTGATGGTTTAGTATTTGGGTTAGGGTTAGGGGTTTGGGGTTAGGGTCTGTTGTTGGATGGATGTTTTCATTGATGGTTTATTATTTGGGTTATGGTTAGGGGTTTGGGGTTAGGGTCTGTTGTTAGTTGGATGTTTTCATAGATGGTTTAGTATTTGGGTTAGGGGTTAGGGTCTGTTGTTGGTTGGATGTTTTCATTGACGGTTTAGTATTTGGGTTAGGGTTTGGTGTTAGGGTCTGTTGTTGGTTAGATGTTTTCATTGATGGTTTAGTAATTGGGTTAGGGGTTTGGGTCTGTTGTTGGTTGGATGGTTTACTATTTGGGTTAGGGGTTTGGGTCTGTTGTTGGTTGGATGTTTTCATTGATGGTTTAGTATTTGGGTTAGGGTTGGGGTTAGGGGTTAGTGTTAGGTTGTAGGTTAGGGGGTTAGGGGTTTGGGTCTGTTGTTGGTTGGATGTTTTCATTGATGGTTTAGTATTTGGGTTAGGGTTGGGGTTAGGGGTTAGTGTTAGGTTGTAGGTTAGGGGGTTAGGGGTTTGGGTCTGTTGTTGGTTGGATGTTTTCATTGATGGTTTAGTATTTGGGTTAGGGTTAGGGGTTAGGGCTTTGGGGTTAGGATCTGTTGTTAGTTGGATGTTTTCATTGATGGTTTAGTATTTGATAGAATAGATGCTGAATTGTATGTGACTTTAATTGTCCGACTGATGGGGAAACGGAAAGTCATAAAAAGAGGCTTTGTCAAGAGGAGGGGAGACAATAGGATTTGCACCCCCTGGGGGAGTCCAAAGGTTTGAGTGACCTGGGTCTGCGAGGACCATTTAGTCTAAAAGCCCACAAAGTGAAATCGAACGTGTTGCAGAGAACCGGTGGATCGACTTCCGCGGTGAAACGTGGTTCTTGTCTACAAGAACATTGGCTGAGAATACCCACACTGTGTCCTCTCGTCGCGGCCTGTGCACCACCCGGCCTCACTCACCACTCTTTCTTCCTCTGTCTTAACCGCCCTACCCTCTGTTGAATCCTTCTCTCTTCTATCCACTGACGCAGCTTCCTCCACCCTCCTGTCCTCTCTTTCCTCATCCGTCGACTCTCTCTGTCCACAGATATCAAGGCCGGCACCATCCTCTCCACGCGCTCCCTGGCTGTCTGAAACCCTGCAAGCTTGATGATCTAGACCCTTATCTCTCTCTCCTCCTCAACTACACCTCATCTGCATCAGCTGGTAAAGCCTTATACTACCATCCCAAAATTCAATCCTCTGTCTCTGACCCAAGGAAACTGTTCTCCACATTTTCCTCACTCCTCAACCCTCCTCCTCCCGCTCCTCCCTCCTCTCTGTCTGCCGATGACTTTGTCACCTATTTTGAAAAGAAGGTTGATGACATTAGCAGCTCCTTCCCTCTTCCCTCTAAATGCCATGAATGTAAAATGTAAATGTGAAAATGTTGGTGTTAGGACGACAGAGTTCGGGTGAGATTATAGTAAATTTCTATCGAAAATAAAGATTCCTAATTCATGTCAGAACATTTTATTTCAAAGTATTTTAACTTTGAATTCCACCACAAGATCCCTTCAGTTTCTTGTATTTTATGATTTCCCAGCCAGTGGGATTTTGCCAAACTGCCATTTGTTTGTTTTTTAGGGCTGATGAAGGTTCCTTCTTGTTGGGATTATTTGGTTTATTTGGATTATTTGGTTTGGAGTCGCGTCACGGACGGATGCGTTTTCTATTGGGACTAAGTGGATTAGGACGGGACTTGGACCTGAGGAGGGAAAAACCCAGTGATTGGTTGGACATTTAGGGAGGGGGCTTTGTGATTGGATATGGACCCTGTTGTGTTTGTTTGCTGAGTTACAGATATTATTTACTGCACTTCTCTGTCTATTAGTTTTCTCCTGATCACCATTCTATTACTAATATATGATGTCAATCATATACAAGGAACAAGGAAGAACAGTAGATCCAAATTTGTTGTGACACAATCTTGATAATATTCATTATTGACAGTTACACACACACACACACAAACGTTTACATACACTTGTAAAGAACATGTATGTCATGGCAGTCTTGAGTCACAAAAAAACATTCATGAAGTTTGGTTCTTTTATGAATTTATTATGGGTCTTCTGAAAATGTGACAAAATCTGCTGGGTCAAAAACACACATACAGCACCTTGAATTATCAATTTTAGTGATGTAGAAAGTTGTGTGAATCAAATTTTCTTTGTGGCATGGCCTCTTAACTTCTTATGAGTGATTATGATTGACTACAACTGGTGACTTATTTCAGCCCATATAAATAGGGCTTGTTTGATACACTACACTCAGCCAAAAACGCTACAATGGGTAAGTCTAAGGAACTCAGCACGGTCAAAAAAGCGCATCATTGACATGAACAAGTCAGGAAAGTCACTTGGAGCCATTTCAAAGCAGCTACAGGTCCCAAGATCAACTGTGCAAACAATTGTTTGTAAGTATAAAATGCATGGCACAGTTGTGTCACTGCCACGATCAAGAAGAAAACGCAAGCTATCACCTGCTGCTGAGAGAAAATTGGTCAGGATGGTCAAGAGTAAACCAAAAACCACCAAAAAGCACGTCTGCCATGAATTAGAAGTTGCTGGAACAGAGGTCAGTGTCCACAGTCAAGCGTGTTTTACATCGCAATGGGCTGAGAGGCTGCTGTGCAAGAAGGAAGCCGTTGCTCCAGAAGCGGCACCTTAAGGCTTGACTGAAGTTTGCTGCTGATCACATGGACAAAGAAAAGGCCTTCTGGAGGAAAGTTCTGTGGTCAGATGAAACAAAAATTGAGCTATTTGGCCACAATGACCAGAAATATGTTTGGAGGAGAGAAGGTGAGGCCTTTCACCCCAAGAACACCATATCTACCGTCAAGCATGGTGGTGGTAGTATTATGCTCTGGGCCTGTTTTGCTGCCAGTGGAACTGGTGCTTTACAGAAAGTAAAGGGAATAATGAAGAAGGAGGATTACCTCCAAATTCTTCAGGAAAACCTAAAGCCAGAAGGTTGGGTCTTGGACGTAGTTGGGTCTTCCAACAGGACAATGACCCCAAACACACATCAAACGTGGTAAAGGAATGGCTAAAACAGGCTAGAATTAAGGTCTTAGAATGGCCTTCACAAAGTCCTGACTTAAACCCCATTGAGAACATGGAGTGGAGTGT